>NC_092866.1:63337297-63459394 GCF_032062135.1 Pyxicephalus adspersus | reverse complement strand
CTGCACAGAGAATGAGAGCATCAGTGATTGGTCTTTATTACAGGAAGTGTGTGCAGACTGTACTGGATCTATAAAGAAACTACATTGTCACCTTTGTATAAGACTACAAATACCTCCCCCTTCCATCGTCACTACAACTTATCTTACGCTTATACTGATAACACTGTAGGGTGCATAGAATAACAATGGATTTCTGCTCTTATAAAGATATGACAAAACCCTTTCAATTGTATATTTAACACATCAAAGGAGGGCAACATCGTGGCTCAGTGGTTAGAACTCTGGTCTTTGCAGCACTAGGTCACAGGTTTGAATCTCGGCCAGGACACTATCTGCATGGAGTTTGCAGGTTCTCCCCGTGTTGTGTGGGTTTCCTCCCAATATTCCAAAAACATGCAGTTAGGTTAATTGACTTCCCCCCAATTGACCTTAGTCTGTAATAAAGACATATGACTATGGTAGGGACATTAGATTGTGAGCCCTACTGTGGGACAGTTAGTCACATGACTATGGACTTTGTACAGAGCTGCGTAATATGTCAGCGCTATACAAATACTGTGTAGTAATAATAATAGGCATTATACATTTCAAAGCTGTAGATTTCTATTGGAATTTTGGGAGTTTTGTGCAGTAAAGGTGAAATTTGGCTCCCAGCACAAGCTTCCTGTATTAAGGACCAATCATTGCTGATTTTTTTTTTTTTGTACAGGATGATTGGTTTTATCCTCACCTCTCCTGCAGTGAGTGAATCTGCTGGGTCCCACAGCTCTGCTACAGACAGCACATTGTATTTGTCTTTGCTATTTTTGCAGACATTGTTGCTGACAAATTGGATTGATACCCTGTGCAGCTACGAAGGAATATAACTAAATAAAAGATTTTGTGCCTGGGGAATGAACACTCTGAACTTGTGCATGCTAGTTCTGAATTGGTGCCAGGTTGTAAAGCTAATATTAGCCCTGGAACCTGCAGCTTTCAGAACAAGTCAACAATGGCTGCTTCAGTATTTCTACACTTACAGTTCACCTTTCAGTGTTCAAGACAGGATTTGTTTTTTAAGCTGGGTGGGACGATATTGTAGGTGGGTGGCAGGCCCTGTACTGTGATCCAACTCTTCAGTAACCACCTGGTTGCTGGAAAGTGCCGGGCGGTGCACCCAGCTGAAAGGGGCCGGGGAGATCGCTGACTTTAATCATTTGAATGGTAATGATAAAATAGAGGAACTGAGAATCTATGTATATGAAAAAGTTAATAGAGTTACGGGGGATTTGGTTTTCACCTCCCTCATTTCTCTTTAGTTTAATATGTATATTAAGTTTCTTTGAAAGACATGGAGCTTCTATCACAGGATTGCTCTTAGTTTTTATTTTTTGTAAATAAAAAGGCTACAGGATCTCTGCCATGGAACTATATATAAATGGCTTTAGAACACGCGGGGGAGGATTAAGGCAAACAAGGATAGGGGGGGGGCAGCTTTCCATGAAGATAAACTGATACAATGGAGACATCATCCAGTTTAAACATTTATCTTTTCATCTCCTAAAAATAGAAACTGCGGGTGTGAAATGCAGAGACTTGTTACCTTTCCCTTATTTGGGCTGTTGGCTTTTTTTTAATGGAACCTCGCTGGATCGACTCATTCACTGGCAGGGAATTCTCTGGCAAGCAAAGCGGAGTGCTGGAGACATTAAACATTCAGAGTCTCAGATCTCAAACAATCTTGTTACAACAAGAGCCGCTGTTGTCTCACATTCCTCTGCAAATGACGAGATGGCCGAACACAATGGAGGTTGGATAGGGAATGGGCTGTGACTGCACAGGCGAGTCTGTGTGTCCTCGATCATCCTGACCTGGACAATTATATAATTCTGTTCCTAAGGCTACTCGGAATCTATAACAATCAAGCGTGCAACTTCAAGCCAAGGGATTGTTTAATCACCAAAATATTTCTTTGCTGGCAAATGTTTTAAATGTTTGAGCTTTATCTTTATGTTATGATGTTTTCCTAGATTGTAAGCTCTTTGGGGCAGGGTCCTCTCCTCCTCCTGTGTCACTGTCTGTATCTGGCTGTCATTTACAACTCCTACCTAATGTACAGCGCTGCATAATATGTTGGAGCTATATAAATCCTGTTTATTATTAATAATAATAATAATAATAATAATGTTGGACAATTCTTTGTTACCCTTGTTTCCTATGTACCCTTTATCTTTTCTTTGTTTCATTTAAACTTGATTTTTGTGGCTTAGTTCCTTGTTTTGTTTTTAGATAAACAATAAACAAATAAATAAACAAGTGATTCACACCTTTTTTTTTTCTTGTTCAAAAATTCAAACTCGGAGTACAAAAATATTTTTTTAACTATATTCCTCAATAGCCACAAAGAATATAAAATCAATTTTGCAAACCTAGATTATTATTATTAAACAGTATTTATTTAGCGCCAACATAATATGCAGCGCTGTACTTTTAATAGGGGTATCAGCTTGTAAAATAAGGGTCACATGATCACTGATATGTACAAAATCTGTGAAGAGCAGAGCTGTGGGAGGGATTCCGTAGGCCCATACACTGCAGGCTTCCTGCAGAAAACTATAGGAGGGGGCGGAGACAAGACCGGTCACCCTGCACAAAGACACAGCAGTGGGGGTCAGTCTTTATTACAGGAAGGTCCTGCACCGAGGCAAAGTATTAGGCCGCACTGCACAAATCTGGCAGAAATACACAAATCACTTCAAGCAAGAATCTACATGGCTTCTGTATTTGGACAATATTTGCTTATCATTGAATTTATGTTTAAGATATTTAAAAGGCTATACACAATACACAATATTAATTCCATAGCTGCCATTTTTGTGTCTGTTAAACTTTTAGGGCAGAAAATGGGTTTATTGCTGCAAGTACTATCTCTACCTGTAGGAAGATGAAGATGACATCTCTAAATTAACTAGATTGTAAGCTCTTCGGGGCAGGGTCCTCTCCTAATCCTGTGTCACTCTCTGTATTTGTCTGTCATTTGCAACCCATATTTAATGTACAGCGCTGCGTAATATGTTAGCGCTATTTAAATCCTGTTTAATAATTATTATTAATAATAATAATAATAATAATAAAACTTTGTACTCACACAGCTCCCATACCTATCTTTACATTTTTTCTTTCATTAATTTCCAAATCTACAATGTTTCAGTTACTCCTAAAAAAAAAAGATTGGTGGAATCCTAGCAAAACCAAATGCAGAGTCAATGGACCTGATTTATTAAAAAGTTCTCCAAGGCTGGAGAGGATACACTCTCATCAGTGAAGCTGGGTGATCCAGCAAATGTGAAATGAATCCGGTACAGGATTCAAAACATTTGCTAACAAATAGCAAATGACTGAATTAATCCATTCCAGGTTTGTTGGGTCACTCAGCTTCACTGATGAAAGTGTATCTTTGCATTGGAGAGCTTTAATAAATCTGACCCAATGTATGAACACTTGTATGAAAAAAGAGCTGGGGGTAGCCATAGAAACTACAAAAATTGTTTAATTCACTGATTAACAGACACCGGTATAATGGCAGCTGGAATGTGACTCCCACAGACAATGCACTCATGTTTCTTTCTCCCACCCGGGCCTTATTCACTAAATAGTGCAACTCCAGTGGTGCAGGCATCTTACTTACTGTGGAGTAGACAGACGATGTGCTGGAAACCAGAGAAAGGGAAGAGCCGTGAACTGTGGGAATAAAAGAGAGGAGATATAGATCAGACAGGGTCAGATATCGGGCACACAGACATGTCCAGCAGATTTATATCTTTGTAGTGGTTCTCTTTACAACAAGATCCCACTAAGTGAACCGAGAAACACATTTATGTTTTCTGTAAAGTGCAGCATGCTAAGTAAAGTGTCAGTGTAATGGATTCTCCCTTACGGAGATCACAGCATTACCTCTGACAAGTCATTTATCTGCTTTCCTCTCCAGAAGAACCCAGGCATCTTATGTTCAAGTGTCAGCATCTCACCTTGCTACAAAGTTACAGTCTGATCACTGAGAAAGAGGTGACCGGGAAAATGCTTCCTCGTGCCTGCAACAGACTGATAACATCATCTCAGCCTGGGCTAAGTCACTGACTGCAGATTAAGGTGCGGCTTTTAGCTATTTTTTTTGTTAGTTCATGAAATTGTTTTATTAGGCCGGTCAATGTAATAACTTTTAACTAACAAAAATGTCTTTGTATTGAGTTGCCAAAGAAACCCAAAGCTGTCTTCAGGTGCAGACCTGCCATTGGATGGAGGGTTCTCGTGTGGCACCTTGACAGCTGCTCGTTCACTTGCACCACAGTGCTGAATCTTACAGAACCAGCATCTGCACAATTATCAGAGGACGGCAGTGGGCAGTACTGGTATTCCGCCAGATTTACCAATAAACACAATTGCAATTAGCTGTCACTATAAGGAGATGTTCAGGTCAACAGAGCAGAAAAGGAGGGGGTATTAGACTTCAGGCTTAGAAAACTGTGTTTGTCACTCTTTTTCATGGAAGTGAGTTGGAATTACATACATATGTCTTGGCAAATTAAAAATGTCTTGGCTAATTAAGTGGACCTGTCTTTTAAACACGACTTCAACAAGGAATACACACTTAGGGGAAAAAAATATCATTTTAAAAAACTGGGGCAAAAAGTAATTGGAGACATTTTCAATGGAAAGCCCAACTTTAATTTTCTGACTTGTTCTAGGATTTTGCAAGGGTCTCTTATCATTGCCCCATTGTCCTTCATTTGTGTATCTCCAGTAAGCAGTTGTTTTTGCACTCACTGTTGTGTCATATTTGGTGGAAAATCAGATGACGTTTTTCAGTTGTTTGTTTCTATGCAGAGATTCCCGTAGGCCACAACAAACAGTGTAAAAGGACAGCAAACCAGATCTGCAGGTTCCTGTGTGTGTTTGTGTGTCTAGGGGTGAAGCAGTACTATTCCTGCAACCTGACACAGGTGAAGTGTTAAGTCACTTTCTTCATCATCACTTGGAAAAAACACAGCTGCACAAAGAAATTTTTTTACAACAATAAATGGCAGATTCTCCAAGTTAGTGTAAATCTAGATTATTGTTACAGATATATATATATATATATGTTTAATTTTATAAGTATGCATAGTTGGGAACACTCAGGATTTGGCCCCAGGATTCTGGCAAATGGTTTGCAAATCATCATGTCAAGATTTTAACACACAGGTAAGGCTGCGTACACCCATGCAACAATTGTCGTTGGAAAGGGTCTTTCACAATCCTTTCCAAGGACAAAAGACTGCAGGATGCACAAACGAGCGCTGTTCTGCTCTATGGAGAGGGGAGAATGATGGAGTGTTTTCTCCCCTTCACTTTTATTATGATCCTTCCTCGATGGACACCAAGCGCTGTCTGATATCAGACCTGAAGTGATTACTGGACGAGAATCGTCTGACGTGTATACATAGCCTAAGTGATTTTTTACAAAAGCAAATTACACATTGAAATTGCACATATTCTTTGATGACATTGTTTTGGATTACATATAAAATGCAATGCAAAATCCTTATGAAGGAAGCAAGAAAATGGTGCATGGACACCTTTAGAGATGCCCTGTTTTTTTCTTTAGAATAATGCAGACCAAAGATTTATTCTATAGGGAGCCACTATAGAGTACCTTAGCTTCTTCTGTCCAACAGTTCAATGTGTATTTAAAGAAGGGAGATTTGGGATGTCAAAGACCTTTCGATCAGGGGGATGGAACATGGAGTGTAATAGGTGTTCTGCTTAAGGTTGGTAATGTTGCAGGATGTCTGTACTGGATTTCTGTACCAGCTTTAGACTGGGCTATGAATGAATTTGACTCTGCTAGTTTAACTGGTGTGCGGGAAGTGTCTACCACCCCAACTGTTAGGCCCTTAAACATATTCATGTAACAGAGCTATGCAACAGTCAGAGCTACTGACAGTGTAGATACTTTTGTTTCTCATCTTCTGGTACCGAGGAACTTGGGAAGAGATAACATCAGAAAAGACCATTATACTAAAGATATTTTAGTTCTTGATAGCCGTTATATTCCTGCCATGCACACTCGGGTTGGGAATCGGCTTCCATCAAAAGGTTATCACACAGGTATTTTGATTGCTATGGCTATTTCCTTTCACATCTCCCTGATTGGCAGCATAGAGTTTTCACAGAGTGTAACTATAGACATTTTAAAGAAGATAACCATCATAGATCAGAATTCTCCCTGAAGATGAAACATTATCTGAAAATGATATCTTGCAGAAAGCTTCTCGAAGCAGTCAGGTATTTGCCTCCTAGTGCTAAGGTAAGGCAGAAAAGGTTGCACACAATGGTACATTTTTGGCAAAACAGATTTAAAAGGTACTGTGATAATCCTGCTCCACTTCAAATGGTAACTGATGTTGTGAAAAAGATATATACTATAATACCAGGTGGTTTCCAAGGCAGGTAAAAAAAATGTGAATGGAGGAAAGTATACCACATGTACAAACATCACAGTTAAGGAAGAAGTCATTTAGGCAAAACCTAAATAGGAATATGATTACTCAAATGCTTTACTCCAGATGGAAAGGGCCATTGTAAAAAAAAAAAAACACAATAAGGATGTGAAGCGCTCACATGACTATATTCCTTTTTATAGGTTTCCTTTGGACCCATGGTTTTTCCTTTTTGAATTAGGCAGATCAAGGATTTATTCTATAGGGAGCTCCTTTAAAGTGCCTTTGCTTCCTCCTGATCATAAAAGCTCAATGTGTATTTGGGATATCAAAGTCCTTTAAATACCTGACAACTATTCAGGTGGAACTGAACATAGCATATAATAATTGTTCTGCCTAAGGTTGGTAATGTTGCAGGAAGTCTGTACCAGGTTCCTATACAACTTTAGACAGGGCTATGAATGAAAACCGCAATAAATGTGAAGTGCTCATATGAACATATTCCTTTTTTTTTTTAGGTTTCCTTTTGCAGACACCTGAGTAGAGGTGAGACATTGGTCATATGATATTTCCAGATAAGGAGAACTGGGGTATGGGTTAGGTTATTGGATCTGCCTTAAGTTGATCCCATAAGCCTCTCTGGCAGAGACGACATTGGCAATAGTCATGTGATTATTTCAGTAGACTATAGTTGGACATGCCTTAAGGCAACACTTACCTTCTTCAAACCCATCTCGGAAAGATCCTGAGCGACTCATAGTTCGTGTCTTCTCATCCAGTGACATGGAGCTGTTTCGGAAGCGGGTCTCACCGTAGTGGTCACACGAGCCATCGGCATTGGACAGGCTGTGAGTTCTAAGCATTGTCGAGTTGGACAAACTCATCTGTGAAGAAGCTGTTGGGCTTGCTGTAGGTACAAAACACATACATAAACGTAAAATATATTTAGGTCAACAGGTTATACAATAAGTTTAGTGTTCTCTTCAGTCCCTTTTAGCTGGGTGCACTTTTCAGTAACCACTCTGTTTTTTGGTGGTTACTGAAAAGTTGGATCACAATACAGGGGCTGTTGCCCACCTACAGCTTCCTCCCACCAAGCTTAAAAAATATCTGGGTAGAACACTGAAGTTATTGTGATAACTTCCATAGTGGTGAAAACCATCACTTAACCAAGAGATGTTAGTAACTTACCAAGCTGAGAAAAGTTAAATCTAGTTCCAGAAGGAGATGTAATGCTGGAGCCAGGCGAAAATGGAGAGCTACTGGCCGTGTCCTGTAGCCCTCCAGCCGAATGGGAACGCAGCCATTCCTTGGTGTCATCTTGACTCCGGAGCTGAGAGGATGGTGCATACCTGGGTAAAGCCAGGAGAAATGGTTCATAATATGTGTAGACAAAGACATGGTAACCTTAGAAATCATGCACAAACCATCCATGTGGATAACTCAGACATTTAAACAAAAATGTAACACAGAACTGAGAGAACCATAAGATTCAACAACCATATTGGTGAATATTTCCAACAAATAAAAATAAATTTAGGTTAAAAATTGGTTAACTAATGCAATTTAGTATATTACTTTAAATGTCCAAAACAACTAAAAAGTACAGAAGTCAGAAATTCTGGTTAGTTAAAAGCAACCGGTCATTGGTCCTACAATTATTTGAATTTTGAAAACTGGATATTTGGGATTGTAATAGCATGAGAGTTAGGAGTTGGGATATCTGGTGTGTTTCAGCTTGCCAGGGACCATACAGCACCAACCAATTATTTGTAAGAAGCCAGATCTTTGGGAAATACAATGTCTGTAACCATAGCCAAACTGATCACCAACCAACAACCAATGTTACATCAATCGTTATACTGAAGTGTCAGTCCACCCAATAAAGTTTCGGTTCTACTTGGCATCTATTATGCTTCAGTTCAGGGTTCTTTTCCCACCTAAATCAATATCAATCTTCTTATCTACATTAAAAAGCCAGGACAAGAAGTAGAAACCCCACATAATAGTCATGGGCAGGCATACAGATCCAGGAACTTTAAATGTTATCATTCATTTAGAATTTTCTGCAGAAATCAATGGCTAATGCAGAACCACTACTAGTAAAACTGGGAACACATTTGTAATATAGGTAAAACAGAGTTATGGGTGGTCTGACGCTTTAAAAACGGACATTCAAAGCTCAACTCCAGAAATCTTATTCATGGAAAGAGAAGGGACAGAAAATGAGGAGAATAGGAAGATAGCATTTCATAACTATATGATGGAGCACTACATTTATCCACCATGGCTCTCACTGTGCTCTTTAGTCTCCCTCGAAAACCAAATACTTCAGCAGTTTACTTAGAAAACAAAAGTTTAGATACTAAATAACTGCAAAACAATCACAAGATGTGAATTAATTCTTTCAGTTCAATTTCTTAGCTGTGATAATATTTCACTTTTTACTTTCTTTGATTGTGTGGAATTTACAATCAAACTTGCAATAATAATTTAGAAACATAAAAATAGAAGTAGACAATGTCACAGCATGGTGGCTCAGTGGTTATCACTCTGGCCTTTGCAGCGCTGGGTCCCAGGTTCGAATCTCGGTTTGCAGGTTCTCCCCGGGTTTGTGTGGGTTTCCTCTGGGTAGCTGCATTTTTACAGCTCAATCTTTACACAATATTAATAATTATTTACAGCTGAATATGATTTATTTGCCTTTTCACTATTACATTCATCAAAATTCTGCTGGTTAGAAATCGTACAACATTTCACCAGTTCTCCACATGCAACACAAAAACCACTTTATATATTGGTTGTACAAACATGAATGCAAAACTGAAGACACAAAACAACAAGACTTCCAAACCACACTTTGCAGAAGTCACAACGGTGGCAATACCTGAATCCTTTCTTAGGCAATGTGTTTCTATCGAGCTGGGGGTCGCTGCAGCAAAGTTAAGAGAGGAAAGATAATTTTTAAAGAGTGGAAACAGGAAGTGGTGAGGTTTACGGAGCAGCCAAACCATAGAGCGGGAGGGATGCTTGAACACAAAAACGTGCAAGGAGAGTGTGAAACGTGCAAGGTGAACACTCACAAGTCCAGGTTGTGAGGAATAGACACTCAGACCAGTACTGATGTTAATAGGAAGTTTTTTTAATGCATCATTGCATTGTCTAATAATATTTAGAGGCAAAGCAGCAAAACCGCTGTATATCACCAATGGTAATGGCTTATACCATATAGAAAAAACTTTTATTCCGAGGGACACCGGAAATAATTTCAGGTCATGGGGAACCCTATTAAAACCATAGAAGGCCAATGGAAAAGAATTACCCAAAGCGTTAGAGGTCAGTAGGTAAAAATGCCCCTTACAGATGGCTAAAGGGGTTTGGTGTCATGGTACTGATTTTGCCATCTGGCCTTGGTCATGAAACTACGAGGTCACCATTACATAGAATCCCAAAGTTCAAGGATCCCACAACATTCTCTTGTAGAAAATTACTGATCTAGAATATGGCAAAACTGTTCCGTCTATGGTTAATGGTACCAAACTTTCTACTCTCTATGAACTGCCCTATATCTGTTTGTATATGTCTGGATTGTTGGAATATTACTCTATCTATTTGTATGATATATTCAGTTCAGTCTCTATCCTCCCCTGAGGAAGCCATAGGGCGAAATGCATCAGGACCAGACACAACCCTATGGTTTGGATATCTCCTGAGACAAATATATAACCATAACACCTTACAGTGTGTATCATGCTATTGTTCCTTATGTGTTGATTATTAGCTCACTTGTAAAGCCTTTAATTCTACATATCTACATTAAGTAAATTACTAGTGTTGCCATAACAAGTGGGCATAAATGGCCGGGTGTAACTTAGTGACCCTTGGAGGGTAAATGCTTATTGTTTGGAGGTTGCCACAGCCAGCCACACTTAAAGCTAATACTTTGCAAATTCCTTTGGTTCAAAAAAAAAAAAAAACCCTCTCGTCCACTGGAAACAAAAAGCATTTACTCTCCAAGGGTCACCAAACTGCACCCGGCCATTTATAATTTAAAACTACTATTATTGCTACCACTACTTCTCTCTGATCCTAACACAGAGCTCAAAACAACGGCCAATACTACACCATAATATCTCTCGATTAGGATTTTTATCTCTCCATCATCCATAAATAAGCCCTGAAGAAGTCCCAGGTAAAAGGGACAAGTGTCCTAAATTCTACACAACCTATTTGAGATGTGTGATGTCTAGCAATAGTATAAATGTTACTTTCTGTATGTATTTGGTAACTTTCACAAGTAAAAACCTATTTTTATTTGCCAAAAACTCCCTTCTTTTGCTTCTATCCTCTACATGTTTATACAAAGGTGAACATTTCCTTGCTCTGCCTTACAACGTTACATTTGTTTATAAGGTGTGGCTGGATAGGAGCTGAACAGTATTCACATTATGACTGATACTGTTTCCAGTGACGTTAGGTTGTAATTATAGAGATTATTTAGAAAGTGCGCACACCTCATGTGACCTGAACTTCCCCTAACTGAAAGTTATGACAAATATCGCCTTGGCTGCCAACCAACCCACAACCTGTGCCAGCGGAGCGAAGAGGAATATATATTAATCAGGCTGACGTGATGGTAAACCTGCAGAAGCTGCTACCTGGAGCTGGAAAGCCAGATAAAATAAAAGGGATTCTGATCTTAAATTTGGAGGCAAAAAAATAAGCAATAATATTATGCTTTTCTAATACATTATTAAGCGTATGAGAGTTGGCAATGACTTATTAAACCCTCCTAGGCATGTGAAAACATCGGCACACTTGTTTTGGGTGCGCCTTATTGCACTGCCAAGTACAGTCACACCCCCAAAAACAAAAAGAATTGTGGCGCTTCTGGAAACTCTCAAGGGTATAAAGATTTTGGCTCAGTGGTTAGCACTCTGGCTTTTGCAGCGCTGGGTCCCAGGTTTGAATCTCAGCCAGGACAATATCTGCATGGAGTTTGCAGGTTCTCCCCGTGTTTGCGTGGGTTTCCTCCAGGTACTCCAGTTTACCCCAAATTGACCTTAGACTGTGTTAATGACATATGACTATGGTAGGGACATTAGATTGTAAGCCCCTTTAAGGGACAGCTAGTCACATAACCTTGGACTTTGTACAGTGCTGCGTAATATATCAGCGCTATATAATAATAATTATCCTTCTCAACCTAATCCTGAAATGTATTCTACTCCCCTACCCCTGGGCTTGAACATAACTATTTTTTAGCAATCCATCACATGGATATTGATACCAATATCACGTCCTGCATAATAATACAAAATAGAAAAAAAAATCTGCACCCTAAATTATGGGCAATGTTGGTTGTGCCGATACTTCTTATCCCTGCCAGGGGTGCGGGCATAGCTTACCATAGCAAGTATACCATTGGCATACCAATACCAAGCACAACCCTGACAATGGACATGTTTAGGTCTATATGGTAAGTAAAATGTGATTATTAAAGCAAGCATGTTATTTTTTCAATTCCGGTATTTAGATTGTAAGCTCTTAGGGGCAGGGTCCTCTCTTCCTCCTGTGTCACTGTCTCTGTCTGTCATTTGTAACTCTGTAACTTTGTAACAAATATGTTGGTGCTATATAAATCCTGTCTAACGGGCTGTACAGTGGCTCGGTGGTTAACACTCTGGCCTTTGCAGCGCTGGGTCCCAGGTTCAAATCTCGGCCAGGACATTATCTGCATGGAGTTTGCAGGTTCTTCCCATGTTTTCATGGATTTCCTCCCACATTCCAAAAACATGCAGTTAGGTTAATTGGCTTCCCCCCAAAATAGACATTAGACTGTGTTAATGACATATGACATGGTAGGGACATTAGATTGTGAGCTCCTTTGAGGGACAGCTAGTGACATAAATATCGACTTTGTACAGCGCTGCATAATATGTTGGCACTATATAAATCCTGGTAATTAATAAAAATAGGGTCACGGAAAGGTACGACTGAAGCTTTGCCTTGCTGCTCAATGTCAAATAAGATAAGTCTGTAAATACAAAGAGTCGGGAGCGCTGTCCCCGGATCATAACCCAGACACACTAGACACAGACCGCAAGCGATCACTTATCCAAGCACGTGACAATGATGACGGACAACAGAGGTGATGACAAGCTGTCAGGCTGCAGCCGCATGCCAGAGGAAAAGCTGTCTGCCAGCGAGAAGCTGTCGATGCGATCATTGCACTGGACTACAAAACACCATGATGGAAACCGCAAGCAACAGGCCTCTGGTGATGGACAAGCGGTTTGTTTCCGCAGACAGACAACAAAGCGCGGGCCCGCTGTGTGTACATAGGACAGGCATTGTGCACAGCCATGACAGACGCAGTTACCTGTCCTGCTTCCGAGGAAGAGTGTTTCTGCTGAACTTAGGACTAGCACCAGGGGAGGACAGAGGGCTACAGTAACAAAATCGACACCAAGCACAAAACAGCATTAACAAATGAAAAAAAAAATAAGCCACAAATTTCACAAAGTCAGCTCCACCCAATGCTGGAGTTGGAGGCACATTGCTTGGTTGAATGGCTTACTTAGCTGGGACTGCAGTGGTGAAAAGTGTCCAAATCTATACCTGCCCAAATGGCCACAGCAAGCCCAGTGGGAGCCATGATTATTGGGGGAAGAATGAAACAATGGGCCTGATTTATTAAAGCTCTCCAAGGCTGGAGAGGATACATTTTCATTAGTGAAGCTGGAATGGATTTGGTCCAGGATTCAAATATTTGCTAGCAAATAGCAATTGACTTTAAATAAATTAATTGCAGATTTGCTGGATAACCCAGCTTCACTAATGAAAGTAATAAATCAGGCCCAATAAACTGAAACTGAGAATTCTGTAGATGTCTCATCACTGGAGAGTCCCAAAAAGTAAAAGATGAAATGTGAGCCATTGTGCCAACAATGTGGACAATCTCAGTTTCGGATGGAGTTGCCTTTTATTATCAGTAACCTAAAATGCAATTTAAATCAGCAAGAACCGGTTAACCTTTTTTTTGTTTGGTCCCGAGTCCTATGATGGAGATTTTACCTCTATATGTGGACTGCAGAAAAAGCAGGAAGCAACAACAAATCTTCCTAAAGTTACAAAACAGTCCCACTTGCCACCACCCACCGGAAGAATTCCTTCACTGTATGTTCTGGTGGTAATTATAATTTTGGATTTTCTGTCTCTGAAACGACTGGCACCAGGAGCAAAAGTGTGGATAAATCTCCCCAAATATGACTCAGACAGCAATACAAAAACAGCAGGGGCTCTATATACACTTTGATGAGTGAATAATCATCTGTGGGTCTGTTTTGTAAATGTTAGAAAGAAGATAGGAATTTTTATTGTATCTCTTTATGCTGATTCATAATCAGCTGTGGGTGAATCACAGCTTCAATGAAAAGGATTATTGTTATCTGTGTATATCTGATGCAGACTGGACTACCTGCAGATAGCATATGTGATATTAAACATTCATCATATGTATCCATAAGCAGCGAGCTTGTGTGATTTCCTTACTACATTAGGAATATTTTGGTGGGGGGTCAGACACCTTATGGACTGTCCCAGGACCATTCAGAAAATTAGGGTGCTGGTCTGTATGGTTCCTGTGTCATGGTGGGTTTCCTCCTGCACCATTATTTGATCCATTTTCTTCAATCCCAACTGAACCTTCAGTTTAAATCCACTAAATACATTCCAGGTGGATCAAAGCAAAATGTTTCTAATGTCAATTGACTACAATTTGGTGATATTCTAAAGCAGCCATATACTAGGCTTCTCCCTACCTGCATGTTGAAGAGAAGGACTCTTGCTTTCTGTGTGGAGTAAGTGGTCTTAAAACAGTGGCCCAACACACCCCATACGGAGTCAGCTAGGGTTAAGCTATGTACACACTTCCAATGGTTCTTGGGCCATATTCGGCACAGGGCCGATATCAGGCGTGAATCTAGTGTGTGTACAGCGCACATCGTTCATCGTCCGAACGACTATCCTGGCGGATCCACGAACGATTGTAATACAAGAGAAGGGGGAGAGCATGCAGCGGGGTGCCGCTCCGTCGTTCTCCCCCTCCCCTCTGCATAGAGAAGAACGATGCTGTATGTACAGCACTCGTTCATGCATCGTGCAGTGCATAGTCGTTAGAAAGATTTGTGAAAGATCTTTTCCAACAACTATAATTGGAAGTGTGTACGCAACTTAAAGACCTTTGCTGATTACAGAGTTCTAGAACTGATTTAGTAGGTGACATGTCAGACCTCTGCAGAGAATCCCCTTCATAGCAATGTTGGAAAATGTGAAATGTTTTGTTTCCTGAAGTGATCTGAGTACTTTTATATACAAAGGAGATTTTTTGGAGTTGTTTCATATAATTTAACATTTAGAGAAACTCCAAGCAAATAGCTAAACACACAGCTAAAGTACTGACATGGGAGCTATGTTGCCTGGGAAAGTATATGTATTTCTGTCCACCAGGTAAGCCTGCTAAGCTGACTTTCCCTATTGCAGGTAGAGAGTAGGTTAGGTACCCACCTCCAGCCTGTGACTTGACATCATGGAGCAGCAACAAGCTGGTAAAGTCATCCTTCTACTCTATCCTCCTGTGAGAATATTTGCATATGGCCCATCTGATCTCCACGTGTTGTCCCTAACCTCTAAGTACTGCTCAATAAATACATAACGGATCTATTGATTTTTTTTTTATATCTGCTTTAAGATATAGTCCTATGCACGGTTCTTAACAAAGGACAGTGAATAATATTGCAGATAGCTCACCTTTCTGACATTGTAGTCTTTACGCTATTGGTCCTGACAAATCCAGACATGGAGTCATCCCGGGGAGATGCAGTCAGAGCACTGGGAGAATTATTGCTGCTGAGACTGATGTCAATGGATTCACAACTGGTGTGAAGGCTGCTGACAGACTGAAATCCCAAACCATCCTTACTGACAGCGGAGGAGCTGCTGGCATTGGTGCCCCACGTTAGGCTATTGGAAGGTGCAGAATGGGCAGAGCCGGGGCTGGAGGCCAGTGGAGATGGGTTCAGATCCATGCTCTTCCCATACAGGGGACTACTTCCTCCACTGCTCAGAATGCCGCTACCGGATGGTGAGTCCGGGTGAGAGGAGCTGTTCATGGTGGCATGTGGGTTAGAAATGATGACAGAGTTTTTCATGTTCTCCGAAGTAGTGACTGGGCTTGGTTTATTAGGCTTTCCTCCAAAAAGCCTGGATAAAGAAAATCAGAATTAGGATGGTAAAGAGAACCTATCACAATAAACCTAACTGCTTCTAGATACATTTTTTGATCCACTGTGTTGCATTAGGCAGCCTATTTAAATAAATAGGGCTGTAATGCAGTGCACAATATTGCCTGAGAAGTAAATGCACCACAATGGACTATCCTGTAGTAAATAAGCCCTTCAAGAATAAAATTCCAGCAAGGAGAACAGGATCCCATCCCTCCTGAAAACATCACATTGCTCTTAGGACTCCTCTCAAGAGTCCCAGGCAATCAAAGGGTTACAGTAAGGGAGATACAGTATCAGAGCAAAAATCATAAGGCCTTTATTAGGTGGGCTTCATTCTTCATTCATCTTAAAAATGGGTGTTCCATGCAGGCTGTATTGGTATGCAGACCACCCTAAGTAACCCCTACAAGCAATGTGGAGCCTCCATGATTTAGGGAACTATGATCCAATCACTAAATGGAGCAACCCCAGGGACAGCCAGGCTGGAGAGCAAAGGTTTTTATGAAGCTGGACATCCTTCCGCCAGGCAATGATGTGATCCCTATCTGACTTGCTGCAGCTTCTCCTTTACATTGTGAAAAGATATCACCATTTTAATTACAGAAGATGAACCTTTATAACTGTGCAAGACTAAAAGGCTGGAGTTCAGCTTTAAAGATTTGCATTAATTAATGTCTCCGAGACTTGTCCTAAAGACCTAAACAGAATGTGAAAATTATCTGATAAGCCTACTATAAACTGGGAATGCAGCACTATACCTGCGTAATGTGGGTGAAGATACATCGGGGTATTTGTTTCCTGGCTGCCGGGTACCAGGAACTCCTTGGGACGCCGGGGTCAGTTTCACAGAATTGCACGAAGCTACGCTCTCATTATCTGAGGAGATCCCTTTCTCACGGTCGGTCTGATTAATTAATCCGGGGATCGAGTTTCCAAAAGTCACTTTGCTGGTCTCCCGCATTTTAGGGACAGGCAGCCCAGCCGACTTGCTGCTAATGTTGGAGTCGATGCTACTGGTGCTTGAACGGTTCCCAGCACCGCTTCGGGATTTACTAGGTCGGGGTAAGCTACGGTACTGAAGGTTGGTTCTGGCACTAAGTTGTAAGTAGCCATCATCATGGTTATGTGAGCCATCTACACTGGCCTTACGGTTGGCTGACCTGCCGATGAGTCCAGCAGATTTTGGCAATTTCCCCAAAGTAGCAGAGCCGCTGGTGATGGTGGCACCACTGGTGGTTATTATAGGCATGCCGACAACAGTGCTTCCTGGTTTCTTAAAGCCAAAAGTGTTTGTGTTTGCAGTGATGGACCTTGAGGTATTGCTTGGAGGTTTCTTGGTCTCATCCCCACTGCTGCGGCCTGCATCCGATGGGGAACGTTTTACCTGTGCAGACTTTGGAGAAAGCCGACCTTTCTCGGATACCTTTGCATCGTCAGTTTTCCCTGTGCCTATGAAAAGGAAGAAAATATTACTGGTTGTTCTGGTAAAGAATGGTTACCCAGACACATTTAAATATATCCTAAACTCGACCCATCTCTTACCTGCCCCAGGTGTCTTTAGGGTCCCTGATGGTTTAGTACGAGGTGCTGTTATCCCCACCTGCGCCGTCATTCCCCTTCGCCAGGACCCAGTCTGTGAGATGACTGTATTCTTCCTCCCAGATGTGCTTTTGTCCGACTCATCTGAAATGTCTGAAGGATTTTTCCTCCATTTACAACCAGATTCCATCTTCACTCCACTATCTGAGCCCCCATCCAACCTCTTCAGATCATCGCCAGACCACTGCGAATTGCGGTCAATGTGAAGATGCTTCTCTGCGTCTGTCTGCAGGAGAGGAGATAAAGGTACAAAGTTTAGACAAAGTTTTACACCTGACTCAATGCAACATTTATTTATACTATTGATTTTATAGAAAACTAAGTGACCCTGTCACCAACTTAACATTATTTTCCGTGAAAAAGCAACAAGAACTGTGGAGGGATTTGAAGGCAAAGCATAGGAGCTTGAATTTGATTTTAAGGTGAAATGGAAGTCCATGAAGAGGCAGCAGAAGAGATGCTGCACAATGATTGTCATTGAAATGGTCTGGCAATGGGTTCCCTATTTTAAAGCAGTTGCCTTGCATGGACAAGGTATAATCTTATAAAATACACTGTCCAGGTGTCATTTTTTTATAATTTGCTCTGGAAAACTAGTCCTACAAGTCCATAAGTAGTCCTAGAACCTGTATCAGATCTTATAATAACATGAAATACTATGGTCGTCTCCTTTGGTATTCCAGCAGCACCAGATATGTACTATTAAACAGATGCTAGGTGGTTGGGTACGGTACCTGCACGTCCAGGTTCTTCCTCGATGATGCTGGCGTGTTGGCGTAAGAGCTGATGGAGGAGCTGGTGTTGATATCATCAGTGCTGAGGTTGTCGATGGTATCGCTGATGCCGCTGCTCACCGAGCTGCTGTCATCCCAGCTGAAAGAGACACAAGAAGCCTTTAATAAGTCAGCCATGTAAAAGATGCCAAAACAAACCACAGAACCCAGGCTCACACCAAATCCCAGGACTCGTCGCCGTTATCACACCTCTGTACAACACACAGACCTCCCTTGTTATGAAATAACCCCGACCACACAGAACCCAACCTGGGAGGTGCAGATGCTTTACTAGAGGAAGAGAAAGTGAG
Organism: Pyxicephalus adspersus; assembly: GCF_032062135.1. Classification (NCBI taxonomy): domain Eukaryota; kingdom Metazoa; phylum Chordata; class Amphibia; order Anura; family Pyxicephalidae; genus Pyxicephalus; species Pyxicephalus adspersus. The sequence goes on along the minus strand of NC_092866.1, from coordinate 63,440,966 downwards.
AAATTTCCAACAGACAAAGCTGTAAAATACACACCTGAATTCCAGAACTTTATAGACAACGCAAACAGATTTAAACGGCCCTCATGAGTTACCTAATTTTCATAAACCGGTTTATGCAAAAGCATTTTTAGCAGTAGAGCTTTACGGATTACAACTTTGAACATGCGCCACTTTTTTTATATTAACAAAAAAAACTTGAGCACAACCAGAGACTTTGCCTAGACTGAGATGATGTCATCAGTCTGCTGCAGGCGGGAGGAAGCATTTCCTGTATCTCCACTCCTCTTTTGCCCACTTTTTGCACAGACACAAGGACTGGGTCATCTCAGGAAGTAGATGGTAACCCTAAACAAATAAGATGCTGCCCTTCTAGAGAGTAAAGCATGAATCCATTGGGGGGGGGGGGGGGAGTAGTGTAATCTCTGTGAGAAGTAATAAATACCTGGAAGTTTTACACTGAAATCTCTATTATCTGATGATAGGTCCACTTTAACATGTTAAGATCACCTAGAAGAAAGCTGCTATTGCCGACCACTGCCTGACAAGCTGAAAAGCATGATCATATTTTGCCTTTACTGGCTGCATGCTGGACCCAGCAGTTTTTCCCCAGAAGGATCTGCAGTATTTCTAGAATGAGAACAAGTTAATGAGGACAAATAACTTTGTTTATCTTTAATATACATAGCCCTTGGCTCCTGATAGCTGCTCCTCTGGCATCTCATATGAAAACAGTGATAGAAAGCAGGCTTCATTCCCCGAGTACACAGCGCTAATCTCGTATTTCACCAGCGCTATTCTGGGCACCGGCCTGTTTATGTTACGAGGTCTGGAGGATTTGGATCGCTCTCAACAGTTCCGTCGGCTGCCAACAAAGGCAGGGCACGAGACCCTGAAAAGCATCCCTGGCCCCGGGCCAGAAAATGCTGGTAAGTCCATAAAATTCAGCCAAAGACAAACTAGGGTTCACCGGCCAGGGGTCAAATGCCCCATGGGCCATCAATGCAGCCTGGCCAAGTACAACATAGAGAACCCTTCTGTGCCCATTCACCATATAAATCTCTGATCAAATGACGGGTCAGATGAGAGCCAAATCCAGCCAGCCTACGTCCCCTCTATCCATAGCCAATCAATGTATTTTAGTGGTTTAGAAGATTTCATGTATACACATTCATGCCCTGGCACAGATTGCTGCGGCATTGTGTTTCACTCTTATTATTAAACAGTATTTATGTAGCGCCAACATATTAAACAGTGCTGTACATTAAATAGGGACTTTATTTATCATTGCAAATGTCATATCCTAGGGCCTAGAACACACAAATGGAGCCACTGCCCATTGTGCATTTGAGGGAAGTCTTAAAACACTGCACACACATGTATGATATTCTTCTCATCCGATCGTTTTCTGTGATAGTCAATGACGGGAATTCTGATCGGATTTCATCCAATCATTTGTGTATGCAAGAAGACTATTCTCCAATTGTATTATTGTAAGATTTCCATTCTCATAAACAAAGATTACATGCTGCTGTTGTCAGGTTTAGGTACTGAAGTGAACGTAGAACATTCCATGGAAGGAATCAGTCCGATAATGTAATTCACCTGAACGTTGGATATTCCAAAAATAAGGCTTTGTACACACGTCCAATGAGTCTCATCCGACAATCGCCAGTGCTGACATCGGGTGAAAATCTGGCATGTGAACAGTGCTCATCGTTCCATCGTCCAGATCCACAATTGAGGAACGATCGTAATGAAAGTGAAGGTTGCCACTCTGTCGTTCTCCTCCCTCCCGTCTCTATAGAGCAGAGTGGCGATGTATGTACAGCGCTCCTTAATGCATTGTTCAGTCTTTTGACGTTGGAAAAGATTGTGAAAGATTCATTCCAACGACAATTATTGCACATGTGTGCGCAGCCTGAGATTAATGTTGACTAACAGGTCCAAATTGTTCTCCTGCGTCATCATCTCATCACATGAACTTCCAACAGAGGCAACAAATGTTTTTATTTTTTGATACATATAAGCAGGTTTGGTTCACAGTTGTCACCATTAGCAGTCCCGCAATGTGAATTGCTATGCAGCCACTTGCATGTAGACAGGAAGTGCAAAATACAGCATTGAGGGGCAATAAAGGACAAGAGGTGAATTTTTAGGGCAGATTCCCTGACAGTGACAACAGCAGTGCTCAACCCAGAATTTTTTTTATGCTGGGTGGGAAGAAGATTTAGGTGGGTGGCAGCCTCTGTATAGTGACCAAACTCTTTGGTAACCACCCAAAAACAGCCGGGTGGGTGCTGAAAAGCGTCGGGTGGTGCGCCCAGCTAAAAGTGCCTGGGGAGAACCCTGCAACAGCAAACCATAACTGCAAAATGTGTGCAGAAACAGCCATGTGTAGTCTTGGTGACTATTAGAAGACACAGAATTGTCATTACATGAAGAGCCTGAATAAAGACGGCATGGCAGAATCATAAAGGTTCGTTTTATTATAAGCTGCCGTTTATAAATGACATTTTATTCAAGCTTTGCATTCTTGCTGCAGTAACCTCGATGACATTTGCCATGATGGCAGACTCCTATGCTTGCTCCATGAGTCCTGCAGGCCCTATTAATTACACACTGCTAACTGGAAGAACTTGTTCTGGGGCAATTGTTTGAGACAATAGCTCCTATGAGGCAGGAGATGTCTCCAGGGGAATGTGATAGAGGAAGGGGGAGGAGGAGGACATAGCTGTGTTAATCTTTGCTAACAGGATTAAGGTGACTACAGCAAGCAGCAAAAAAAGAACCTGGGGCTGAAGCCTTTGCACCGCCGCTTGTTATTTCATAAACTTTAATCGTCCCAAATATTTCATGGAGAAAATCTCTGTAGTCAGCGATATTGTCAGACAATAGCAGCTGGCAGAAACCCCTACGGAATTCCTGGCTAACATCGCTATCTACATTGAAGTGTCAGCTCACACAATGCAGCGTCGCAGGTGCAGTCTGGGTGCCATGGGGTGCCATCTCCCTGCTGTAGGTTCTGGATCTGTTTCTGATCACTTTTGGGCCTTCCTACCTGTACTGAGTTGCAACATGCGACACATATACATCGCTACATGTTGCAGCTAGGTGCATTATCACATTCCTTTCCCACTTACCTTACTGCCCTGATCGAAAAATCCCCCCCTAGCCGCTCTCTCCGCTCCTCCAATGTCCTACTAATGACTTCCTCGCTCATAACCTCCTCACACGACTCCAAGACTTTTCTAGAGATGCCCCGACTCTGTGGAATGGTCGTCCTTGACTTATTTAACTTTACTAAAAGAGCCCTTAAACCCCATTTTTTTTAAACTCACCTACCCGTTTTATTCTTTTTTTAAAAACATACCCACCATTCCATATCCCCCTCCTATTGTGCGATACTTCCCCCACCTCCTAGATTGTAAGCTCTTCAGGACACTATCTGTCTGTCATTTACAATCGCTATTTAATGTACAGCGCTGCATAATATGTTGGCGCTATATAAATCCTGTTTAATAATATTAATAACTAATAATAATGGTGTGTGAGCGAGTTCTTCCATAGGAGATGATGCATAATAAACAAACATAGAACAATATTGATAGTGGAGTAACAAATATATTATAATCTATTCTATTCAGGCATTTTTTGTTTTGTTTGTACGGTTCTCATGGATTTCTATGTTTTGTAATCTTAGCTCCAGACATTTGGCCAATATAGGGAACAGATTTTTATAAACACTTGGCCGAACTTCAGTTTAAACTCATTTCAACCAAAAATATTTGTTTAGTTTTTTAAATAAGACTAAGAGGGGTTTGAGGTATATAAATCAGAATTTAATGCTGGGCCCCCAATGAAAGGATTTGCCCCACTTTCTGCCCTGGGGACTCTATTACACACAGGGAGTCATTAGTACAGGAAGTGAGGGAAATCTCATTTACAGGGACACAGCAATAAACATCAGACAAGTGATTTACTCTTTTCTGGAACAAACAAAGTTCTGAAGTTTAGCACTCAAATATAAAAAAAACAATGCTTATAAAACTGTGCTGGATTCCTCAATGATACTGTCTATGGTCCCTTCATTGCCAAGCACCCAATCCATTAATTAGCCAATGAGGAATCATTAATATTATTATTATTATTATTATTAATAATAATAATAAACAGGATTTATATAGTGCCAACATATTACACAGTGCTGTATATTAAATAGGGTTTGTAAAAAACAGACAAATACAGACAGTGACACAGGAGGAGAGGACCCTGCTCTGAAGAGCTTACAATCTAAGAGGTGGCAAAGCAGCACACAGTAGGAGGGATGTATGTGTGGGGGATGTTGGGTGGGGTAGTTGTTTGTCACAGTATTATATAACTGTTGCAAATTTTTTAAATTCTGTACAAAACACTTTCAGAAATAAATTGTTCCTGTTATTTGTTCCAACCTTTCTGTGTTTTTTTGTTCACCTTTTAGAGTGTAACCTCTTCAGGCGAGGATTGCATTCCTACCCATCTATCCCAACCCATGTACTCATGACCAGTTAGATGGGGGTGTAGGCAATTGCCCAGGGCTCCTAAACTTCTCTAGGGCCCCAAACGCCATAATATGTGGGGGTTAAGGAAGCTGGAATGCTGTGCATTTGGGATCCCTTCTTCATATTTGCTTTAGATCCAAAACTAATAATAATCATCAATGACCTATTAGGTGCCAATATGGCTATCCTGATCCAGTGCCTCAGTCACTCCTCACTTAAATTGTTGCAATAGACTTCCTCAAGCCAAAAAGCTTACATTTGCAAAGTATTGGAAAGCACATTTTGCCTGGGTTAGGCATCTTAAATTAATTGAGACTTTTCATTTTGTAAAGCGAATTATACATTTGGTGTGTGAATATGCTGCTTTAATTCCAATCACGTGCAAGTACATTTGGCATTCAAAGTGAACTTTATTTACCCAGCCTAACCCTTAGGTGACCATACCCTTTGCTACATGTACTCCTTTAGTAAATCAACCTCAACGTTCCGTGTGTCATGTACGATCATTGTCAGATGGAAAAACAAACACGCAAGAAGTTCATACCATGAGAAACAAGCACAAAATTCCAACGTCAAACAACTGATTTTTCAGTCTGTTGCCCTGTAACAAATTCACTAAAGGTATAGAGATTGTTCACAATGCAAAGGGAATTTTATGTTGACTTAGAATACTCAATCACGCGCGAGAGAAATTAATAAAAACAGGATTCATGTTTGCACGCGATTACATGATGAAAAAGAAGACAACCTTACCCAATCAGTCTCTGTTTCTTACTAAGATACCCTGGATGAACAATCAAATACAGTGACTAAAGTAAAAAAAAAGCCAACAATTTTACAAAAAGAAATAAAATACTTCCAGCCAATCTAGTGATGTATGACGCAGGTAAATCGCACACAAGGGCTGCTTGGTATTGGGACAGCCAAACATTCTGAGTTTGTATATCAGAAACAACTAAAGTATAAACTTCCAGAATTCATGAAAACAGAACAAGGTTCAGATGAAGATCCGGCTCCCTGGAGTGTATTGGCTGTAACCTGGACTCACCTCTGTTCTTATTGTGAAGGTCATTATATTTGGCGAGAGGAGCCGCGTTCTCAGCCCTGACAGGTACAAGGTGTTACGGGCTAATTCTCAGCTTCCTAAACGGTATCCGGCCCCTCCGGTGGAAAAGATCCAAAAATAAGTTCATGCGGAAGAAATGCGGTTACTTTTTTCCCCTGCAGCCTAAGATTTGAAGTCAGTGTGCAGATTTGCCTACCTGTCTGCGTTCCCCGTCCAGCGCAGGGTCCTGATTTGTCGTCCGCTGATGATTTCTGACATGGGGTCCTCAGTTATTGGTGCTGACACCTTCATTGAGGACAGAGATGGCTATACACAATCATATCCTCGGTGTGTCTGCAGCACATGGAAACCTCTGACAATCACTGGAAGTCTCCCAATGAAAGAAAAGAAAAAAAAAAACTTCAGAAGTTTCTCAGTCAGGAAATCTGATCTCTGGCCTGTTAACCAGTTCAGTGCCTGCAGCCAGGATAAGCAGCATGCAAGGGCTGCTGAGCAAATATTGAACTGTGGCAGGGAGGGAAGCAGAAATGTGCAGGGCTGTGACAGCCCAATGTGGGGTGGGGAATGGATACAGGATGGTCACAGGCAGGATAAAGCTGCTGAATGAGGTTACATCTTGTCTGTAACATCCTCCTCTCTGGTATTCCAATACCCAGACTCTCTCCTCTATAATCTGCAGCCAGACTCGTCCATCCTTTCCATCGCTCCTTCTCTTTGTAGTTCCCTTCATTGGCTTCCATTTCACCTTAGAATCAAATTCATCTCCTGTGCTTTGCCTTCAAATCCCTCCATAGTTTTTATCACATTTACCTTCCTGACCTGATAGATAAATCCCCCCCTAGCTGCTCTCTTCACTCCTCCAATGACCTACTAATGACTTCCCCACTCATAACCTCATCACACGCACGGCTCCAAGACTTTTCTAGAGCTGCCCCGACTCTCTGGAATGGTCTTCTCGTACTATTCAGCTTGCTCCTACTTTCTTCTCATTTAAAAGAGCCAATAAAACCCAACACTTCTACCTCATCTACCTGTCGCCTTTTGAAACTGTCACTACTTCCCACCACTACATATCTCCCCTCCTATTGTGTGTTAATTCCCCCACCTTCTAGATTGCAAGCTCTTCAGGGCAGGGTCCTCTCCTCCTCCTGTGCCACTATCTGTATTCATCTGTTACTTGCAATCCCTTTTTAATGTACAGCGCTGCGTAATATGTTGGCTCTATATAAATCCTGTTTAAGAATATTGATAATTAACGCTCTCCAAGGCTGGAGAAGATACACTTTCATCAGTGAAGCTCGGTGATCCATCAAACATGGAATGGATTTCATTTGCTAGCAAATGTTTTGAATCCTGGACCAGATCCATTCCAGGTTTGCTGGATCACCCAGATTCACTGATAAAAGTATATCCTCTCCAGTATTGGAAAGGTTTAATAAATCAGGCTCATAGTGAGAATGGAGAGTTGGGGGTGAATCTGCTGCAATGATGCATTGCATGCATTAGCTCAATATAGTATTATACGTTTTCAATGCCATCCAAATGCACCAATGAAGTGCAGATCTGATGCACACGCATTGTAATGCACCATAACACAGCAACTCAATGCTGCATGCTGTGTTGGAAAAAAAATGTTTTTTTTTTCAATATTTCTGGTCTGTTCTTGTGCATTAGCAGGCAATATAAATGAATGTCCGCATTTTTACCTTACAGGCACCTATAATGCAACTTCACCATCCTTCTGAAAAGATCCAGAGCATACCCAAAAGTACCCAAAATATCAAATTGGGATTTCCTAGTGGTTTGCTTCCACCTAGAAGCCTTGGCATGGTGAGTATAATTAACCCTAGGGGGTAATCATACTTTTTTTTTTATATTGCTGCCATTTCAGCACGGTGGCTCAGTGGTTAGCACTCTGTCCTTTGCAGTGCTGGGTCCCAGGTACGAATCTTAGTCAGGACACTATCTGCATGGAGTTTGCAGGTTGCGTGGGTTTCTTCCGGGTGATCCAGTTTCCTCCCACATCCCAAAAAACATGCAGTGAGGTAAATTGGCTTTCCCACAAAATTGACCTTAGACTACATTAATAACATATGACTATGGTAGGGACATTAGATTGTGAGCTCCTTTGGGGGACAGTTAGTGACAAGACTGTGGACTGTGTACAGCGTTGCGTAATATGATGGCGCTATGTATATACTGAGTAATACGAATAATTTCTACTGGTGGGGGGCCCTCATGAACTGAACTTCATGAAGTCACTGTAGAGCAAAGCTGAAGTGTGAGAAGAAACAGCACAAAAAGCCAATCAGTTCAAAAAGGATTCTAATTAGCTCATCACTGTGCTGCTGCTTCTTTCGCTGCCCATTCACAGACTGGGGGCGGATCCAGGATGACCTAGGCTTAGCGGGAGCTAATTGAGGAGCTCTACAGGTATAAAGGAGTACTGCAGGACAATCTCTGGATCGAAGGTAAAGATTATAGCAAAATGTACTTTTTGTTATTTTTTTAAATAAGCTATTTATTTTCATCTTGTTATATTTTAGGAAAAAGTCATGTTTTAGGTTCTATTTGATTGCCATTAGTATGTTTTATATAGGTTGTTCTTTACCTTACCGTATATTTCTTTATTCCGCCATCGTGGCAGACAGAGAGATGTAACTATCCAATCCATACCGTTTCTGGAGAAGCAGTTAGATTACATGCAGCTGTTGATAATCTCAGCCTAATCGCAGTATTATGGCGACTCCACAAAACATGACGTACAGCGACCATATATCTCCGCAAGAAGGCCAACTGCTTATACGTTCAGGAATTCCTCTCCATAATGTTTTACTGGGCGCACACTACCGGCAGCACTGGAACAAAAGAGGGTTCTTTTCTGGTGTGTAAGGAAGCGGATTAACTGCCAGTTTACAAGGCCAGGCAGCGAAACAGACGCTAAGCTGCAGGTAATGAAATTCTAGAGGCAGAGTTGAAATGCCGAGCGCATGAAATCACTTTGTGTGTGTCAATGGTGCTGGAGGGAGGAAGCGAGGTTACAGGTCCGATGATGAGAGATCCGTACCAAGCCAATTCTTTGGTGTAAATAGCAACTTAAAGGGTCAGCCCACCCAAAAAAATGGACTCTGCTTAGAAGTGGAATCATCAGGCTGAGTCTTCCACCTGGCTGATATATATTCTATGGTTGTCAGGTGTTTGAAATGAAGAGAACTAATAACCCTACAGCATACAAAGACATTGCAGACTATTGTGTGCATCTGGCTGATGATGGATCTTTTCTGTTCCAGCATGGATGAGAACAAAGCCAACTTCATATAGAAATAGTTCACTCAGATTGAAGTGGAAGAACATTAGTGGCCTGCAAAGCTCTGACCTCAACCTAAACTGTGCAGCCAAAATTTGAGAAAAGGAAGCGGAAGGGTTAAAGCGGAACTATAAAATAAATGCAAGAAGGTACAGGGAACATCTCTGCAATAAATCCAACATATCTGCCTGATGCAATCTTCTTTTGTAATGGACACTGAGATGCAATAATAATAATAATAATAATAATAATGCACATGCTCACTTAATTGTTTTATTTTTACAAAGTATTTATATAACGCCAACATATTACACAGCGCTGTACAAAGTCCATAGTTATGTCACTAGCCGTTCCTCAAAGAAGCTCACAATCTAATATCCCTACCATAATCATATGTCAATAAACATTCTAAGGACAATTTTTGGCAGGAAGCCAATTAACCGAACTGCATGTTTTTAGAATGTAGGAAGAAACCCATGCAAACATGGGGGGAACCTGCAAACTCCATGCAGATAGTGTCCTGCATGAAGCTTGAACCTGGGACCTAGCGCTGGAAAGCCCAGAGTGCTAACCACTGAGCCAAGACAAAGCGAGCAGAGATAAGCGTTACTGAAAAATTCTAAATGGACATTTCGTTTAATTGATTGATGTCAAATTTTTTATTTTTGACCTAAGTTTCTTTTTTTGTCAATGGCAGGAGGGTGATAGTTCTGTTTTTCTAGAACTATCCTGGTTTGTGGGGTTCCAGAGTAAAATTCACATTGGTCAGAGTAAGCCATTACATTTTCAGGGTTACAAAAGTCCTCTTTCTTCAGGGTTTTATTCATATATACCATCAATCAGTGTCTCATCTACAATGATATTCATAGAAATTTGGAATATCCAAACGTTTTGGCTACAAAGATTTTCTACTTCATCCAATCCCCCTTTATACAACTGGGTTTACATTTTTTTAAATCATTTAATTTTTTGTCACCTTGCACATTTTGATTGCTATTTAATCTAAATTTGGCACACAGTTCAATCAGATTGCAGAATCTGTTACGAATGTTAGGCTACGTACACATGTGCAATAATTGTCATTGGAAAGGATCTTTCACAATCCTTTTCAATGACTGCGCAATGCATGAACGAGCGTAGCACATACAGCACTGTTCTGCTCTATGGAAAGCGGAGAAAGGCAGAGCGACACAATCTTTTCTTGTCCGTGGCTCCACCAGGACAGATCCATGAACGACGGACAAGTGCTGTACATATGTGTATAGGACTTATTCCTTCCATTGAATGTTCTACATTCACTTTGTAACTAAACATGACAATAGCAGCAATTCATTTTTGCGTATGAGAATGGAACTATCCACTAGAAAATTGGATTTTCATAGTAGATTGTAAGATCTTTTGGACAGGGTCCTCACCTCATTCTGCGTCACCTTTTGTATCTCTGCACTTTGCAAACCTATTTATTGTACAGCACTGCGTATTATGTTGGCGCTATTGAAATACAGTGTATTATAGATGATAATAGAATGTTTGCAGTCAACAATGGAAGTAGCTGCTTTATTGGGTCTTCACTTCCCCCAATCCCAGGAGCCAGCAAGGTATTCTGTACTTTATTAGAGATGTAGATGGTGGGGTCCTGGTGGGGACGTCATTGACAAGTGTCTGTCACCTATGTGGGAATTTACAACACCCAGCAGCGCCTTATAAAAGCAGCTCTAGAAGTAACTCCATACAGGCGAGCAATGCATCTGGCCAATTAGCGTCCACTGATAGATGCACCCTGGGAAGGCAGCCATGTGTATAATTTGTTATTTTAATCTTCTGTATTGTTTGGACGTTTGTTTTCAATCACTCAGGAGATGAAATTGCTGACAGGGAGAATTTGAGCATGGGAACAGAGTTTTCACCCCTGTGTAATTATTCTGCCCGATAAAGAGGGCATTTCCTGTGGCTAATGACTTTCAGGGCTGAGGACACAGAATGCTTGAGTTATAAAGAATTAGTAAATTCGCCTCCCATTAAATTAATGTTATGGGAGTGCAATGGGAAAGCTGGGAACACTCAGAACCAGGCTTGCAGTAATTACAATGCACCCAGAATGCACTGGGTTCAGACAAATGGAAGTGAACACATTATTGATGAATATTCTAATCATAGCTCCCAAACCCATATTGCACTGGTCTGATGCTAATGAGTGTGCACACCAATATCAGTCCAATGACTTAATGACTTCCTTACTCATAACCTAATCACATGCATGGCTTCAAGACTTTTCTAGAGCTGCTCCGACTCTCTGGAATGGTCTTCCTCATCCTATTCAGTTTGCTCCTTCTTTCTGGTCCTTTAAAAGAGCCCCTAAAACTCAAACCTCACCTACCCATCTTCATCTGTCTTTGAAAACCCTCACTACTTTCCATTATTCCATATCCTCTTACTATTGTGTGCAACTTTCTCCACCTCCTAGATTGTAAGCTCTTTGGGCAGGGTCCTCTCCTCCTCCTGTCTCACTGTCTGTATCTGTCTGTCATTTGCAACCACTATTTAATACACAGCTGCTATATAAATACTGTTTATTGATATTAATAATAATAATAATAATAATAATAATAATACACGGCTTTTTTTTTATTCACCGTTAAAGCACCCAGAATGCAATGGTCTCACGCCAATCAATAAGCCCCAATAACTCATTGGACCTGTACCATTCATAATCTATTCCCTGTTAGGCAAGCCATACACAAATCAACTTCAGTGTGATCAGTTTTTAATTTAATAGCCTTGTGTAATAGAAATGTCAACTGCACGCCCAGCCCAGGAAAAGAAAAGCACAATGAAAATAAGCCAATGTGTGCATACGCCGAAATTGGATCCAACAGAAACCAATGGCCAGGGAGGTTCTTGCAGATTGAGTAATCTTGGTTACTCAAATTCAGGGATGAATCAATTAATATTATTTATTAATTAATATTAATATATAATATAATGATTCATTAATAATGAAAATCAACCCGTGTGCAACTAGCTTTGGTTTTCCTAGAATACACTGTACTCAGTTATTGCACCATGCAGTGTCTAAAGGAGGGGATGTAAATACATGTAAACCCTAACTTTACAGTAATACGCCAATTTCAATTTCTGCAGACCATGCCTGGGTAATGTGGGTTGAAAACGCCCGTTATAGTCTCTATGGGAAGCCTGGGAGGACAACCATGTAACAGCTCAACTGGGACATTTTCACCCTCTTAAATGATGCCAATAATATTTAACAATTACAAGTAAACACTTATACTAAATTCAGGTGAATTTACATTTAGTTTCAGTAGAATCTGTCATGGATGCATTAAATGAGGCACCACATGCAATGTTTTACAAAATATGAAAGTTTGGCTAGAATTTTGTAAAAGAAGCATCACTTTATTTTTCTTTATCTATTACAAAATACATAGTTAGTCAACCCCTAGGCAAATAAACATATCCCAGATATAAAACCCTATGGACATAGTTGAGCCAGAGGATGTTTAAAATTTAGGAGATTTTTTAATGGGGACAGATGGAACAATGGATTTAGGATTCATGTGTTAATTCCTGACAGGGAAAGTACATTTTTTCGCCAACCCTGGAAAATTGTAATATATATTTTTATATATATTTTGATATTACAATGATCCAGAGGATGGAAAAAAAAAACCCTGGTCCATATTGCTCCAACAGGGGAAAAAAATCCTTCCAGATCCCATGAGACAATCGAATGTTCCCTGGATCAGCAGTCTTTTATCTTTACTTTAAACCTTAAATCCCCAGGTATATTCTGTGCTTCTAGAAACCATCCAGCTTGTTCTTTAAAGCAATCTATAGAACTTGCTGAAACTACTTCCTGAGGGAGCCGATTCCACATTTTCACAGACCTTACAGTGAAGAATAAAAGTCATTAAACGCCCTACTGGGAAGAGGAAGAATCGTGAGGCTTTGTATTTTCATAGGGCGTTTTACAGGCTTTGGATAAAGAATCTCTTTAAATGTCTGTGCACGTTCGTGAAAAGCTTCTGCATGCCTCTATTTTAAAGTTTAATGAATGTTGCTTTAAAGCTTTCTGTGTACTCATCCTGCGGTGCAGCCAATATATCAGATGCATGAAAACAAAAAGAAAGTGAGAAATAGCCAATCACAGAGACATATGTACACGCTGGAGCTGAACTTTGCTGGTGTTTCGGAGAATGTGATAAGCTGTACAGAAATCCTTCAGTAAACAATGACTAACATGGCCAATCTGACAAATATTTGTCTGGCAGGATAGAGCTTGGAGAGGGGGGTTCTGGGTAAGGCTAATGTTGCCTGGGTTGGTGATATGAGGAAGGGGGTAAGAAAGTCTGTCTTGTATGACATAACATGGCCAAAGGCTACAGTACAACCTCTGATCTCAGACAGAGCCGGGGGCTCAGGAATATAGATTGTCAAGACTTGCTGGAGTGATATCACCAACTGCGAGTGTGAATTCTCGCCTGTCAGTGGTACTCCGAGCAGTGATGATGCGCACGTATGTGTGTCTTTCATCAGGACATCAATGTACTTTTCAAGCTAAATTGTATCCTATTAAAGCTTGAAAGCATTAAAGAGACCCTGTTGCCAAACCTTTCTATTTATCAATCTTCTCATTATTATCATTATTAATATTATTATTATTAATAAACAGGATTTATATAGCGCCAACATATTACGCAGAGCTGTACATTAAATAGGAGTTACAAATGACAGACAGATACAGACAGGAGGAGGAGAGAACCCTGCCCTAAAGAGCTTACAATCTAACAAATGTGTCCCCTTGTGTACATAGCCAAAGTCCCTAAAACTGCTGCTGGGTGCCGCCATCTTTGATAAGGTATCAGAAGCCCCCTGGACACAAAGCTGTTACCAAAGTGACATATTACAGTATTTGTGTTCTGTATTAGGTTATGTTGAGAGAAGAGCAGGACCTGGGCCAACACAGATAGTAAATCCTTCTAGATAAATAAATACTTTCAGAAAGTGGCAAGGAAATAACCTTGCCTAAAGTCGAATTTTCTACAAATTTAAAAGCAAAATGCAAGTTTCCCTTTCACCTTAAAATAAAATTCAAGCTCCTGTGCTTTGCCTTCATATCCTTCCACAGTTCTTGTCCCATTTACCTTTCTGACCTGATAGAACAATAGTCGCTCCCTTTGCTCCTCCAATGACCTTATAATGACTTCCTCACTCATAACCTCGTCACACGCACGGCTCCAAGACTTTTCTAGAGCTGCCCCCACTAACTGGAATGGTCTTCTCGTCCTCGGCTTGCTCCTACTTTCTGCTCATTTAAAAGAGACCTTAAAACCCAATGCTTCAACCTCACCTACCCGTCTTCTTCTGTCTCCTAAACCCTCACTACTCACCCACCATTTCGTATCCCCCTCCTATTGTGTGATACTTCCCCCACCTCCTAGATTGTAAGCTCTTTGGGGCAGGGTCCTCTCCTCCTCCTGTGTCACTGTCTGTATCTATCTGTCATTTGCAACCCCTATTTAATGTACAGCGCTGCCTAATATGTTGGTGCTATAAAAATCTTGTCCATTATTATTATTATTATTATTATTATTATTATTATTAATAATGCAAAAGAAAAACACTGCAAGTGAGCTTTTATGATACTTGATTTTTTGTGCTTTTGCTTGCCATTTGGTGATGCAAAGTTGGTGATTCCATTAAAAATCAGAATCCACCAACGGATCTTTCCAAAAATATGCATTGTAGCATTAGGGAAGCCAAAAATGTCTGATGTCCAAAATGATTATTGAGCTATTGTAAAGACACTGCTCATCAACTGGTGTGAAGAAAGAAAGGTCCGGAGGTTGGAGCAGAAGGCTGGTGATTGGGGTAAGCATTAGACCAAATGTTGAGAGACCACAAAAGAACAAGCAGCATTTTGGGGGTTATTACAGCCCCCTTATTATGATTAAATAAACTTTTCATAGCCTCTCCACGTTTGGCCCAATTCCCCTGCTCCTTCCTCTAGCTTCCGGTCTATGGCTAACATATCATATGAGCTAACTTTTTGCTGCAATGTCTCCTGGATAGAATTGGTCTGGTTTCACTTCACCTATATGTGAATGTAAAGCCACAGAGGACTCAGACTAGGAGGAAAAGAGAAAGCAATGTGAGAAAGCCACAAACTCCGGTTCACACAGGAGTGTGTATTTTAGGTGTGGGAAAGCATATTGGCCCTGAGGAACCGGTCCCTCTTGCTGTCAACTCCTGCGGCTACGTGTTCCACAACACAGGAAAAAAATACAAAATCTTCACCTGTCCTACCGATAAGCCGATGACGCTGCTGATTATTGAACGGCCCCCAGTTTCATGGAAATCCAGTAAAAATGTGCTAGGTTTAGTTTTGGAGCTGATATATCAATAGCATTGTTCGTGTGTCCTCCTGAACTCCTTAGGACAGTATGTGCTGCAGGAGGGAGAGAATGGCTTCCAGCTCTTCTAATTTACTGGAAGATAAGGCGGCCATAATTGGGACATTTGTTTAGTGTCGGGAAGTGTGATGATGACAGGAGTATCTTCTGTCTCCTTACTGGAATTGTCCTGTGACTCACCACACACATACCATGTATTGCTCAGAGCGACACAGGTATCCATCCACCCCTGATAATCACGTAACCCCACACAGCCAGGGCCGGGAAAGGAAATGAAGTATATACACACAGAAATCTGCAAGCCAATGATAAGCCTGTTTACTTAATCTTAACATTTTAAAGGAATCCATATAAATTCAAATCCAAAAGGATGGGATACATCTGCCAGCCATCAATTTACTATAAGGGCAAAGCACCTATTAGTATTCTAGCATTATAATCTAGCATTATATTCATTTTTCATGTTAAGGGCAAGGATAGTAGTGTGTCAGATATCCAGGTATTTATTGCTAATCATTGAAATCACAATGCATCCCATGACAATGCCATAATATACATTTTTTACCAAATATGTCATGTTTGCTCTGCCTTATCCAAGTCTGCCATCTACTTCCTGGACTGAGATGCCAACTCAGAGTCCTTTAAATCCTGATGTCTGTGCAGTTGTGATCTGTGTTCATTTATTTCTGATATATACAACCTTGTAATGTGTTAGGCAGTGCAGGCTAGTAGAAAAGACTGAGAAAATGCTTTCTTCTTTCTGCAGCAGACTTTTGACATCTCAGTCAAGGCAAATTTCCCTTTAATGATAAAAGTTGAAGCTTTCTTGGAAACCTATACAATGACTATAAACTGTGACAAGTTAGGATTTATTTCATGTACACTTGTATAGCTTCTTTTTTTCCCCGGTCCCTGCAATATGATGCAATGAAGCTATCTGCCTGCAATCCCTTGTTATTTGAGAACTGGGCAATTAAAGCATGTTTAGAAAAAAGCTGACAGCAAAAACAACTACAAGACAGTCAGGTTGTACACAGAACCAGCAATCCTTTTAGGTCCATGGGTACCCTAAATACATCCAAGAAAAAGAGCCTGATGTGTTACTGTTCCATTACAGTAGACTACAGCGCTATGTGTATTGCATGTCAGCTCCAGGGCCAACCATAGATTTTTGGAGAGTGGTCAGACACACACCAATTGCCCTTATGTTGGGCTGTGAGTGGGGTGCTTCATAAACCTGCATACAAAGGTTGGCCGAGAATACAGGATTATAAACATGAAATGGGGAGAGGGTAGCATGGCACTATGGAAGCTGCTGAACACATAGGGAATAACCTGACTGCAAAAGATTTTCAAGACTATTTGCAGTGGTCGTCCAAATCTGAGCTTACTGCCAGACCTGAAAGCTGCCATCTTTTATCTGCAGGCAGTGTTCTCCCCGGGCCCTTTTAGCTGGGTGCACCGCCTGGAACTTTTCAGTAACCACCCAGCTGTTTTGGGTGGGTATTGAAGAGCTAGGTCCCAATACAGGGATCACCAGACGCCTACAGCTTCTTCCTCCCCAGCATTAAAACATTTCTGGGGAAAGCAATGTCTGCAGGTATCATAGGAAACAATACAATATATGTTCTGTCTATAGGAAGTTATAAATTATCATCCAGCGGTCCTCATTACTCTGACCCCTCCCCAACAAGGGCAGCCATTTATCAATCCACGGCCTGCCGTTAAAGAATGTATAGCTATAGAATGGCTAGTTAAGGCATGCTTCTATTAATAGCAGCAGTAATTATGTCTTTGAAACCTCCATGACAAACAGTACACAGCAAAAGCGGATAAATACAATCGAGAATGAGACTCTGCAATGACAATAACCAGATTCCATTCTCATGTCGCTTTCACAAGACGTATTAATTATTCAACATTGATAAACAAAGCTGAATAGTTGCCTTCTGACATAATCACTGACTGGGGGAATGACATTGTTGGAGAAGTATGGGATAAAAATTTAAAGGAAAGGTAAAGTTTTGGATTGGGGAGTACAATGCAGTACAATGCATTACAATGCAGTATTTTCCTCTGAAAATGTTGTTTAAGCTGGGTGGGAAGAAGCTGTAGGCGGGTGGCAGCCCTGTATTGTGACCCAATTTTTCAGTAACCACTTGGATGGTCACCTAAAAATGCCGGGTGGTGCGCCCAGCTACAAGGGGCTGGAGAGAACACTGCACTGTAATTGAGTCAGCTGATATTTTCAGTTTTATAACCTTCACCTGATCATAATTTTTGATGTAACGTTCACATTTTTATAGGTTTGTTGTTCAAACTTTTCATGACTGTTTTATAGAGTCTTGATTCTCTTTGTAGCACTTATCAGCGTGTTGCTAAATGACTGTTGAGATAAAACTAATTGCACCTTGACATTGCTGTGTTTTCAAGAAGTGTGAGCAAACATTCCTCTCCAGATCAATATGCTGTGTTATTTTGTACAGTATATGGCCGAAGGTATGCAAACACTCCTCCAAATTATTAGGTTTAACTGTTTCCATGGAAGGATACTCTTACTGCTACAGCATACAAAGACATAATAAACAATTTTACATTTGTGGGCAAGTTTTTGGGTAAGGTCCTTTTCTGTTTTAACATAACTTTGCCCCCCGTGTACAATGGTTTGGAGTCGAGAAATTTGGGTGTCCTTTACATGGTCCTGATTTTTACCCCAATGGCACCTTTGGAATGAATCAGAATACAAATTGTGAGACAGATCTTCGTGTTCAACATCGGTTTCTGAGATCAGAAATATTCTTTTGTCTCACTGGGGACATTCAGGACTAATGGATGATGTACTGCAATATGAGAGAATCTCTGTTTTATGCAAACGTTTGCTGGAAATATGTAAAAATGTACAGCAGTGTATCGACGGTTCAATCTACATTTTGTCTGGGCACAAATTCCCACAAACATCCAAATCCAGTGAAAAAAAGAGGCTGTTATAGCTGCAAAAATTATCCAATTACATTTCAATGACCAAGGTTTAGAATGAAATGTCCAACAGGCTCATTGCACCCTTGCACCAGCTAATGGGTCTGATTTATTAATGCTATCCAAGGCTGGAGAGGATATAATTTCTTCGGTGAAGCTAGGTGATCCATCAAACCTGGAATGGATTTGGTCCAGAATTTAAAATGATTGCTAACAAAGGAAATCCATTCCAGGTTTGCTGGATCACTCAGCTTCACTGAATAAAGTGTATCCTCTCCAGCCTTGGAGAGCTTTGATAAATCAGCCTGCAAATTTAACAAAATCTGGGCTCACCTGCACCTTGGCCCATTCTTAGATAAAATTGACCATTGGCAATACCAGGAATTCTGATCATGCAAACTGAATGCCAAGTAGGTTTTTGTCAGACTGACATCCGGCTCTGTGTGATCACAGCTTGGTGACTTTGTTGTCTTTTTCAATCAGTCAGCTGGTTTTTATCTGCCTCCATTATCGTATGATTTCATCATTTTAGAAAAACACTTTTCAGTTCTAAAGTACGTCCTTCTCTCTGAGTGGCACAATACAAGTTAGAGAGGCCCCAGGATCTATAGATAGTAACCGAAGGTTAGCACCGAGCTATACAAACACCACGCTGGTCACAGAGCTCCCGGCTTAAGGGGTTAAGGTCTGCAAATATTTTCTGTTTAAGGAACAAATGTCGCCTTTCTCAGCTTATCACCAGGGATCAAAAATAGACCCAGAATGTGAAATATTGCTTACTGCCTCTCCCATGGACAAGATGGACTGTACAAGATTTCTTTACTTGGCTTAAAAACCATCCAGGTTTTGGATAATGAAGAAAACAGTTACAACATATTTTATGTATTATTATATTTGTTTATATTTCTTATGGTCTGTATCTTTTTCAGGAGATTCCTCCTCACTTCCTGTCCCAACTACACAACAGGAAGTGAGTGGAAATCTATGTGAAAGAAAAGAAAAGACTTTTTATCATTCCCACCTCAAAACTAAAATCAGGCTTCAGTGCTCAACCTAGAATCTTTTTGAAGGTGGGTGGGAAAAAAAAATGTAGGTGGGTGGCAGCACTGGTATTGTGATTCAATTCATCAGTAACCACCCAAAAACAGCCGGGTGGTTGCTGAAGTGTGCCAGGTGGTGCACCCAGCTAAAAGGGGCTAGGGAGAACACTGGGTTTGCAGCAAAGGTGCTCTATAAACTCATGCACAAGACAAGTTACAATATTGCCGTATGTGTTACTGAAATTTCAAACAATCGAAAGAGAAGGTTGACTTTTTTGATATGATATATGATTTCTGACCTGTCGGCATCCCCCTGTCCCATCGACGTGTTTCGCTGAAGTGTTTCTCGCACAGCTGCCATTCCGTCGGGTAATCTGTTCAGTCTTCTGGTGTACAGGCCCAGTCCGCCATCGGTCATGTAACTGAAATAGAAAGAGAAGATTAGTCAGGCATCTTACACATCAGCAAGGTTACTACATGTTCATATATGTATCAAAACACTGGCGGCTTTTGCTCGACCATCCATATTGCATAGCTGTGAGGATAAGGGTACGTACACTATACATTATTATTACTATTATTATTAATTATAAACAGGATTTATATAGCGCCAACATATTATGCAGTGCTATACAAATAAATAGGAGTTGCAAATGACAGACAAATACAGACAGTGACACAGAAGGAGAGGACCCTGCCCCGAAGATCTTACAATCTAGGAGACATTAAAGTTTGTAGGCGTTGAACCCTCACACCCAGCAGATGCATGAAATGCAGCACACAGTCATGTAATCTCCATTAACAAATATTAGCCTACAAAAATATTTTAGACATCTGTGCAGTTGCAACCTTGTCAGAGTAGTTTAGGGGAGGCCCTGTTTTATTCACTTATGTCCAAAGCCTGCTCCAGTGTTTACCAGGTTGATGTGGAGGAACTCAAGTGGCCTGCTAAGAACCCTGACCTCGGAACCTGAATGCTGAAGGCATCTGGAAGTCTCAGGCTATTTTGTAATGCATCTGTATTGTGTACTCTCAGAAGCTCGTAGGCACCTGGTGGAGTCAGCAAGTCCCAATGACAATGCAATCACTGCATGGAAATCGCTCTACGCCCACAGTATTATTAGCTAATGCCAACCTTCTACAGAAGAACATACATGTTGCAATACCTGGCAAGATCAATAAGGCAGCACAGTGGCTCAGAGGTTAGTCTTAGCGCACTATCTGCAGGTTCTCCACTTGTATGCGTGGGTCTCCTCTGGGTACGCCAGTTTCCTCCCACATTCCAAAAACATGCAGCTAGGTTAATTGTCTTCCCCCCAAAATTGCCCTTAGACTGTATTAATGACATATGACTATGGTAGGAACATTAGATTGTAAGCCCCTTTGAGGGACAACTAGTGGCATAATTATGAACTTTGTGCAGCGCTGTGTAATATGTCATCACTATCCTAATACTGAGTATTAATAATAATCAATAGATATTGTATACACCTTTACAATTACAAAAATGTGCTGATGTTGATTATTTGGGTTCATACACTTTAAAGTATTTGTGCATTAACATGCAAGCTCGTGTGCAAGTTTATTGCTGTGTTACCCAGGTACAGTTCCCCTCACATGTTGCAAAGAAGCCATACGCAACTACTTGCACCGGTATTGCCAAGGAGTGCTATGTACATATTTTACAGGCCAGTTTAGGTGTTAGATTGGGGAGTTAGTTCAGTAATTGGACCCTTTAAGAGGTCATGATTAAGGAACCAGTTTTGTTTTGTGTGTTGTATTATTAATAACATATAGACCGTTTCCTCCATGTTTGAAGTTGGCTAAGGATACACTCCAATCCTATTAGCTTTTAGAGAAAACCACAAATAGATACCAAACCCAATGAATCAGCAACATCAACAGTTTAACATAAATATGTATTTAAGATGGTAGACTGATCCCTCAGGCCCGACCCTCCGGGGAATAACAGGCCCAGCCTAAAAATGCCTCCACATTCCTGAAACACATGCAGACTTTGACCCAAATTATTCAAGTTTTCTAAAAGCTCATAGAAAGCCATCACATTCTGTCTGTCATTGGTGTTTGTTTGCTATGGGAAGGCAGGTGACGATTTCAGACACCTTAAGGAGTGAGGTCATCCCATGCTCAGCTGAACTGGGCAGAGGGTTTGCAGTGATGCAGAAAACTTCCCAAAAATGTGGCAAGTCCACTCCTACAGGACATGTTAGTACAGAGCGGCCAGAAGGGACCGGACAGAGATCGGAATCTGCTGACACATTCCAAGGTGACCTTTACATAATGACCCCCTCACCCTCCTTCAAAGCAGCAGGACAAAGCTGAATCCAAAAACAAAGTGTTGTTCAGAAATCCTCCTGTCCTTTCCACGCATTATTTTATATTATAAGGTTTATGAAGTTCATTCTGAGCTTCGGTACATAGAAAACCCCAAGGTATGCCAGGATGCATTCATTAAAAATCATGAATGTACAGCGCTACATAATATGTTGCCGCTATATAAATTCTGTTTAATAATAAAAAGGCGTGAATTTTTTATGCAGCTATTATAAGTATATGAGATGGTATCAACTGCTTACTATTAATAAACAGGTTTTATATAGCGCCAACATAATATGCAGAGCTGTACATTTAACAGGGGTTGCAAATGGCAGACAAATACAAAAGTGAACCAGGAGTAGGAGAGGACCCTGTCCAGAAGAGCTTACAATCTAAGAGGTGGGGGAAGTATCACACAAAAGGAGAGGGATATGGAATGGTGGGAAGTAGTGAGGAGTTTAGGAGACAGAAGAAGACGGGTAGGTGAGGTTGAAGCATTGTGTTTTAGGGGTTCTTTTAAATGAGCACAAAGTAGGAGCAAGCTGAATAGGATGATGAGACCATTCCAGAGAGTCGGGGCAGCTCTAGAAAAGTCTTGGAGCCGTGCGTGTAACAAGGTTATGAGTGAGGATGTCATTATTAGGTCATTGGAGGGAAAAACAGAAAGGGAGAGTGACAAGCAGCATAAAGAGTCAATTAGTTGTGCTGTTGTGTAAAGGAAGCAATGTGAAAAACATTGGTTTACTGCTTTCCTTTTATTATCCACAGGCTGGTCACATAGACTGGTATGGAGGGGTTATTTTGAAATTTGTATTACTTATTTAAAGGCAAAAAAAATAATATTTTTGAAATTGTAGCTTTCAATAAAATAATCTTTTTCAACCCCCGCCTTGGTTTTTATTTAAGCACTTCCTCTAATAAGGTGATAACCTCCTAATATTCCCTATTCTCTCTACTGTACCCATGTGAAGTCACCATGTTATACAAGCTATGGAGGGGAGACTAGAAAAGTGGGCATTTCATGGCACAATCCACTGTTGTCACCATCAGGAAACTCATCCTGGGAAATGCTCTTTACTGGAGGGGCACAAGGTGGCTGCAAAAGATCAGCAGCACTGAAATGCAACAAAAAAAGCAAAATAATAAAAATAAATGTAATAAAAAAGTAAAATTGTTTATGAGACACAAACTAACTATAATCCAGGTCAGGTTTACGTTTTGTTTTTGAGCGTTTTGTAGTTTTTTGCAGCATTGGCATTTTTACAGCCCACATTTTGGGTTTTAATCTCTATTTAATGCGCTTGTAAGGGCAACCAAACCAATATAAAAAGGCTAATAAAAGGGATAATCCACAAAGAACAGATGTTTCATTCTGGGCCGGTGATCGTCATTTCTCCCCCATTCTACATATCAAAGTCCCTTCTTGATTTTATAATAAGAGGGAGGGTCGGCCAGCACCTCTCAGAAATGGGATCCAGCCTGAGAGCCCCAATTATACGCGGAGATTACATTCTGCAATGTCTGGAGGTAGATCCAGTTACAGGGAACCTGAAGACGAGGTCCCTGCAGGGCAGGATGGAGGAATGGGAGGGCAGAATTCCCTCCGAGCAGATCCGAATGTGAGGATAATGTGTGCGCCGGCAGTGAAATGAGGGATCAGTGTGATCTATAAAATGTAATAGATGAAGGTTTCCCAGGGGTGTAAGCTAACGTTATGTCTAAATGAGACAAAAAAAAGCAGGGTAGAACCTTTCATCAAGTGAATATGTCTAAACGTGACAGGTAAATTGAGAAAACTGGCTTAAAGTGAAATTGAATTGTATTGCTGTGCTGCATATTATGAGTTATTGTTGTATCAGTTACCTGGAACTAATCTTAATGAGATTCTTACATTCTTGCTGTTCCATATTCCTATGACTAACATGGTGTAACGTCTAATACAGGGCAATTAGCATCTCCTATTAGGAACTATTTGTAATGTGGAAGCTGTGCCCAAAATGGCAAGGAAAGGGTAATGAATTGGTATTGTAAACAGGTTCCTTGCAGCTGATCTTTTCTCCAACAATGCTTTGCTTCTTCACATTACAGGTGCATCCTCGCCCCCTTGCAGATCCTTGCATTGCAGGTCCTCGGGTACAGCTTCCCCTCCAGCAAAGAGAACAATGAGCAGAAGAGTGGTGACAACACCAAATCTCACTCTAAATCTAGTGATGTCCAATGTCAGTGGCAGCAGTAACTAAAGCTCTGTGCACAGGTCATAATATTCTCGCCCACTGTGCTCATCCCAGGCGAAAAAGGTGTCATTAATCAATCCGCCATGGGGACTGATGAATGGCAGATCGTGAATGACTGCTGTATACTCCAATGGTGCAAAGCACAGCAGGGTGCTGCTCACTCCTCCTCCCCCTTCCCCTAACCATTGAACAGAACGACACCAGTATCTTTTCTAGAATAAGTTTTAAAACATTACTATGATCACATTCAGATGTATAAAAAATTGAAAGGTTCCCTTTAAATACAGCATGTAAATGGTCTTTTTAATAGTGAACCGATTTTCACCAAATATGTCTTACCTGCTGACAAAGCAACAGTTCTGCACCATCACTACTACCCCCTCCTGTCTAAGGGTATCAGCAAAATCTGCAGATGTCTCTAACTTCCCCCTCAATTAACATCAATGTGCCAAGACGTCCTGGCAGGCTTCTAAACTTTTGGTGCCCTGAGGACAGTCTGACTGCTCCCTCAAACGTCTGTAGACAGCGGCAGAGTATTGCAGGTGTCTCACCCAGGTGGAAATACATCCGCAACCTCCATCCCCCCTCAATTTACTCCAATAAAAACACAAACAGCATGTGCAGAGTGAAAGTCCAAAGTCTGGGTGTTTATTCCAAGAATGAATCTCAAATACCCAGCAAGTGCCAGAAGCATTAATTAACATTGCTTCAATACTTGCAAGTATTCAATGGATGATTTTCATGAGCATTATACTAATATGTATTGCATGCAGCAATACATAGATAATAACCTCATGCAAATATCTGCAACAAGCAGACCTATATAAGCTAATAGGGGTGTTTGGTAAGAATCAAAGGGGTTAATCTTGGTGCTTAATGCTAACAAAAAGCACAAAATATAACATTATCTACTTCTTAGTTTTAGTTTCCCCTTTTTTCAGGAAGATGAGGGTTTTAGTGCAAATCAAGGGACCCAAATAATTTTGTAGGGCAGCACACTGGCTCAAAGGTTGGCACCTATTAAATCCTCCTAGGCATGTGAAAACATCAGCACGCTTGTTTTGGGTGTGCCTTTTTGCACTTGCTTTTTTTACAACTACAGTGATACCCCCCCAAAAAAAAAAAAAGAATTGTGGCGCTTCTGGAAACTCACAACTATATAAAGATGTTGGCTCAATGGTTGACACTCCGGCCTTTGCAGCGCTGGGTCCCAGGCTGGAATCTCAGCCGGGACACTATCTGCATGGAGTTTGCGGGTGTCTGTGTGGGTTTCCTCCCACATCCCAAAAACTTACAGTTAGGTTAATTGGCTTCCCCCAAAAATTGCCCTTAGACAGTGATAATGACATATGACTAAGGTAGGGATATTAGATTGTGATATCCTTTGAGGGACAGCTAGTGACATGATTATGGACTTCGTACAGGGCTGCGGAATATGCAGGCGCTCTATAAATACTGTATAATAATAATAATAATAGGGCACTGGGGAAGCTTTGAATTGCTTGCTGAATGCTGCAAGTTTCTACAGATATTCACTAGACAAAAATAAAACCCTGCATATCAGGAACTGAAAATTTTAAAGCCTATATACATTTTTATTACATCACAAAGAATAATAATTATGTCCTAGATTGTAAGCTCTTTTGGGCAGGGTCCTCTCCTCTCCTCCTCTTGTGTCACTGTCTGTCATTTGGAACCCCTATATAATGTAAAACACTGCATAATATGTTGGCGCTATATAATTTCTGTTTATTAATAATAATAAAAATAATAATAATAAAATCTACAAATCTGTGTACAGAAAAGATGGGACTTACCTGGGGTTCCTGAGATTACCGACCACCTGCACTGTACAGTCCCTGCTGGCAGCAGTCACTGGTTCTCCCTGCAGGAGCCACCAGTGTCACCGGCTCTGCTGTAGATGGAGAGAGGATTGTGGGAGGAGATGAGGAAAAGTTGCGCTCCCGGAATGATCTCTATGGCAATGCCATGGATCTTCCCATCCTCAGCACCTTTCTCTAGGAAGGTCTGGCAGTGTTGCTAGCCTGGGGAGGGCGGTGAGGTCTCAGAGGATTGCGTTCCACCCAAAAGGGCGATGAGGCAAGTTTTTTTTTTTTTCTAAGCCAGTACAAACCAGCAGAAGATCCAGCGCAAATACTAGACAAGGTTCACTGAGGTTTACCTGTCTCAGATGCTGGGGAATCCCTTTGTACAAGGACATACTATCAAACGACGTGCAATTAAACATGTCTGTGCTTGGCTGTGCTTACAAAAGAAGGCACCACAGATCAACCAATCAGAATTCAGCTATGAATCGCGGCGCAAAGTAAAATCTGCACCACTGCCATTCTGCCTTATTGTTACTTAAAGATAAAAATCACACATGTATGTGGTTTTACCTAATGATTTGTACTTCTGACTATGCAATCCTCAGGTTTACACAACTCTACAAGACAGCGCTAGACATTGAATGCTGGTAAAGCCCAATTAGGTAACACAGGTTTTTTGATCCCTAAAGCTGTGACTTGGGGGTAAGTGAATAAAAAGCAGCAGGCTGAGGAGCTCATATCATGGTCACTCTTCTCTCTCTTTCTATCAGCATGCTTCTTGCTAGCACATGAGCATTGGAGCACAACTGACTGGTTGCTTGTCCCTCGTCCAGTCTAAGCTCTGTTCTACAGGAAATGCAAGAAGCTAAAGTTGCAAATTCAGGTACTTAAACTCCCTGTATTTAAAATATTTTCAGTTTTAGTTATTAAATGAATAGGTAAATTCAGTAGCTGCCTGGAGTTTAGCCTAAGGTACAGTAGCATGTCATGTCAATAGTAATGCAATGGCCTGGCCATCACATCACTAGTAGTTTAGCGACTTACCATGACATCACTAGAAGCCCAATGACATGCCATAACATCACTAGAAACCCAAGGACATGCCATGACATCACTAGAAGCCCAGTGACATGCCATGACATCACTAGAAGCCCAGTGACATGCTATGACATCACTAGAAGCCCAGTAACATGCCATGACATCACTAGAAGCCCAGTGACATGCCATGACATCAATAGAAACCCAAGGACATGTCATGACATCACTAAAAGCCCAATGACATGCTATGACATCACCAGAAGACCAGTAATATGCCATGACATCACTAGAAGCCCAGAGACATGCCATGACATCACAAGAAACCCAATGACTTGTTATGACATCACCAGAAGACCAGTAATATGCCATGACATCACTATAAGCCCAGTGACATGCCATGACATCATTAGAAACCCAATGACATGCTATGACATTATATGAAAACCAGTAACAAGCCATGGCATCACTACACACCCAATGGAACACTATGATATAACATATGTGTGACATCACTCACAGAGCAGAGAACCACTATGTGGTCACCAATGTAGTACTGACAGATGACTGAACAGAGAATTAGACATATGCATGAGAAAAAAAAGCAAAGTTTATACAATTAATATACATTAAGGCCAGAAGACATAAAAGTGCTGTGAATAGTGAAATCTAAAGAGCCACCCTGCCTGGGAGAAATGTCTTTAATTCCTTAATAATAGGT
The DNA here is from genome assembly GCF_032062135.1 of Pyxicephalus adspersus. NCBI lineage: Eukaryota > Metazoa > Chordata > Amphibia > Anura > Pyxicephalidae > Pyxicephalus > Pyxicephalus adspersus. The sequence continues at coordinate 63,413,452 of NC_092866.1, read as the reverse complement.
TTCCCAGAATAGAACACACGGATCTGATGTCACTAATAGGGCTATTGCAATATAGCTTTCTCTCTTCCGCTATACTCTGGGGGCAATTATCCATCACACAGATCTCTATCAGAGTCCCCAGGAAACATTTCCTATCACAGATATTTCCATCCCACAGAAGAATTGACGGGCTAAGCCCCATTATCAGACACCCAGCAGGAAAGCAGATTTCAATGTATCCCAACCCACTTGTATGGGTTTATAAAAAGGGGTCTGCTCTCCTTTATAATGCCAGAGAATAAAAAAGCTGCAGGGTTCCTGTGATAATACCTGGGTTTTATGGACAAAAGAATCTATATTTCAGTCTTTTTTTTAAAGAGATCGCCCAATTCATAGTATCGTATAAATCCTTCCATGCATACTTTATATTTATGTATATGCAATGGATAGGTCTTATATAGCAGATACACATAGTCCAATTCTTACTAACTAGTGCTACACAGCTTGTGTGTTTTACTAATCCTTTCCAACAATCTAAGGCTATGTACACATGTCGTTATGTACAAATCGCTGTCGTTAGAAAGGATCTTTCACGATCCTTTCCAACAACTAACGACTGCACGATGCATGAACGAGTGCTGTTCATATAGCACCGTTCTGCTCTATGGAGAAGGGAGGGGGAGAATGACAGAGCGGCACCCCTCTGTGCTCTCTCCCCCTTCACTTTCTTTACGATCGTTTGTCGTCCATCGTCTGTGGATCCGCCAGGACGGTCGTTCAGACGATGGAAGACGAGCGCTGTACACACACAAGATTCTCGTCTGATATTGGCTCTGAGACGATTATCAGACGACAACTATTGCACATGTGTACCCAGCCTTAGTCTATCAATCTGTAGATATTGGACACAAGTATATCTAAAAATTAAATAAATAAAGAGAGGAAAGAATTGACTCATAGGCTGATATAAACACATATATTATAAGTAGATAAAGAATTGACAATATACGGAATTATATACAGAAATAATTAATTTGTCCAAAACCGTCATGGGGTATAGACGCCTCAACTATCTATAACTATAAAAATCATCTAGATTATATTTGTAATTGAACGTCTCATAACACGACACGTTTCGCCTTTTTGGCTTCCTCAGGAGATGTATAGAAGACGTGGTTGCTATAAAGATGATTATGGATGGTTTCGTCATCAGCGAGGTACTATCATAATGCCAAGAAAATGATGTTCTGATTCAGGGATTCGCATTGGAACTTATATGTTATAGGATATAGTGTATTAGGCATAAAGGTAGAAAGGTTTCAACTGGGGGATCCCAGCTCCTTCTTGTGGTAGAATAAGGCCGGCTTTTGTTGTGCACACAGCAGTTCTGGAAAAGGATTTGGGCAGTTACATCTAGCTTACTGAACTTAGGATACTGGATTTTAGCATGAAACTTGTCACGTGAAGGGTATAGGGGCTGCTATTGCGGGGATATTTGCACTCACAATAAAATCATTGTCTTTGATAGTTGGTTGACATAGATTCTACCCAGGTCCCCCAGTTGAACCTATTTTAATCCCCCAGCAATACACATAAGCCTTTATACCCAAATTGTAATCATGTGACACATTGCTTCCTGACTGTCTGCCCTGCGCTGTGCAGGGATGTGGGAGTGATGTCCCCACCTGTATGCAGGTAATGGTCAATACTGATAGTAAGAAATAGATGGGAGTTCTGTATGAAAAATGACTGGTCCTTCTTTCGAACAAAGGATTTGCGAGGTCTGAACGGGTGATTTTTGTCTATATAACTGCTTTAATATCTGAATGTAAGATCTAAATGTTCACGGACTGATCTAAGGGTATGCATGCAGGATCTGTATGTATATTAACTGGTCTAAGGCTAAGTACACACGTTAGATTTTTGTCTTCGGAAAGGATCTTTCACGATCGATTACAATGACAAAAAAACGGTAAGATGCATGAACAAGCAATGTACATAGAGCACTGTTTTGCTCTATGGAGAGGAAAGAGGGCAGGGGGGAGAATGACGGAGCAACACCCCGCTGTGCTCTCTCCCCTTTACTTGCACTGTGGTCGTTTGGCTTTCATGGAATCCGCCAGGACGGATCCATGAATGACGTCGGACGGACACTGTACACATGTCAGATTCTCGCCCAATACTAGCCCTAAGGCGAGATATGGACGGGAATCATCTAACGTGTGTACGTAGCCTAAGGTCTGGATGGGGTCATCTGTATGTTAGGTATTTGCTTTGCTCAGGGTCCTTTGAAAAAGGCCCTAAAGAAGCTGTGAACAGAAAGGTTTGGAAACCATTGGAATTGTGTATTCATGGTGCCATCTGGTGGCAAAAGTTTTAAGCAACCTTTTCTTACAGACAGTATTCTCGTATACATGTCACCTGAAATAGTTGCACAAGACAGAATGCATTAGTAATATTATTCTCCTGCTCCGGGCATTATATATCTACAACATACACACGTAACATGCATGTGTTTACTAAATCAGCAAGCTGCACTTAATTCTAAAATCTTTAAAAGAAATGATGCAAAGAAGTTGACTGAAATAAAGGACGTGCTGTGCAGAAAAGCTGAATTTTGAAAACATTTTTTAAACAGATTGTCATCAATTTTTTCAGCAACTGTTTAAAAAGTAAAGAACTAAATCTTACCCGCTGGTGATCTCATCACTTCGTATATTCTTGCTGAGTACATCACCGTCGCTCATGTATCCCGTGGCATCGACATTGACGTTCTCCATGTCTAAATCATCCCCTTTATCGGAAAGTTCACCGTGGCCCAGGTTCCCTCTGGTAGCTAGCTGCCTCCTAAGAGGCACAGAGTACATGTAGCGGCTGGGCTCGCAGCTAATGAAGCGGCTGGCGCTGGCTCTTGGAGGGTACCCGTTGCCCATAGAGGGTGCGTCGCCTGCCTGCAGACGAGGGCTGGACTGTCCCAATCTCCATGTTAAAGGAGTCGGCCGAGAGGTCAGGCCAAGGATGCTGCGGCCTGCAATTTCAGTGGTCACGTTGCTGTCAAATGTGGTCTCCAACGTGCTGAAGGAAGCAGAAAATATCAATTATGACCAATCAAGCAAATCTACAAATTTAACATTTGAACTTGTCTTTGTATTATGCTGTTCTGGGATCGTCAAGGTTTAATAGATTTACTGGGTTATTATTGCTTTTTTCTCTGTGTTTCCTAGACCTGTCCTAGCAGCACTGTATTTTTTTACAGGTCACTGCACATGTGTACAAAGTGTCAGCAATGTGTGTTCACCCCAAAGTCTAATTAGTGCACTAAGGTGCAGTGTAGAGCACTTTTAAAAATCCTTCTAGTTGCATTGTTCCTGCAGTTCTTCAAAAACACACAATACATAATAGACAACAGTAACATGACAGGGCGGCTAACCCCTCCTCAGCTATACTAATCCAGGTGAAGGATGACCCCCAGCATCTGATTGGTTGTTCAGTGATCCAGTATCCAGACATCAGCATGTACAATGAAGAGGTAACAGGAGTCAGATGGTACCTGTGAGTGATCTGAGTTCCCCTGAGGCTATTGTAACATCACAAGGGCCAGACATGATATTCAGTAAATGAAATGTTACAGGAGACGGTCAGGGACTGCACATGTACTACAAGAGAAAGTCAGGAACCGCACATGTCAGGAGAAAGTCAGGAACCGCACACAATGAAGAGGTAACAGGAGTCAGATGGTACCTGTGAGTGATCTGAGTTCCCCTGAGGCTGGACATCGTCTCCTCCAAGTTCTGTCGAAGGTCAGCAATGTTTTTCACAGTTCTTAATCTCCGAGTTTCAGGATCCTCCCCTGAAAGCATAATGGAGGGAACAGGTTCATTACCATGATACAAGGAATTGGGGGACATGGGAAATGTATTTATATATTGTAACATCACAAGGGCCAGACATGATATTCAGTAAATGAAATGTTACAGGAGACGGTCAGGGACTGCACATGTACTACAAGAGAAAGTCAGAAACCGCACATGTACTACGGGAGATACAGGAGACGGTCAGGGACCGCACATGTACTACAGGAGACGGTCAGGGACCGCACATGTACTACAGGAGACGGTCAGGGACCGCACATGTACTAGTGGAGAAGGTTAGGGAATGCACATGTACTAGTGGAGAAGGTTAGGGAATGCACATGTACTAGAGGAGACAGTCAGGGACTGGATACATCCTGCAAGAGATGGTCTGAGAATGCATAAACCAATGGGAGATGGTCAGGGACCTGCAGGCACACCACAGGAGATGGTCAGAAACTTTGGACTTGCTTCAGAAAAAAAATGGTCACAGACTGAAGTAATGTTATTAAAAAAATGTAAGGATCATCGCTATTATCACAATCACACAAGATCTGTAGCTTTTTAAGGGTTAATTTGTGTTTAGCAGCAAAAAAATACTTTTAATAAATGTCTGGGTCTCTATGGTCCTCTAATATCTGCATACTTACATTAACACAACACATTGCAGTGCTATTTAGAATGTATCCCCAATACACACATACAATAGGTGCCAACTCATCTCATTTTTATACATGAGTGTGTAGGGGCCCTAAAAGTGTTTTTACAAAACCTTCTTGAATATCATTATGAATACTAGAAGGGATCAAAGCCTGTAGATCCCCCCAAGTAAAATATTAGAAGCTGGTTACTTAACTCAATATAACTCCTTCAAATTATACTTTTAGTCGGACTCTTTATTTTGTCTGACCCACCACTGATGTACCCGGTGTCAGAGTTTAGAAAAGCAGTGACAATACCACCTATGTCATGTGACTGGGTTCGGGCCTAGAGACGGGCGAGATACCAGAAGTGCAGCCTGTTGGCACCACAAATTCGCTTGTGTTTGTAATTGTATCTGCACTAAAGCTACTCACACACAGATGATAGGACCGCAATAAATTGATCATTTTTTACAGTTATAATATTTTCCATCTACTTATTTCTTTATTTTAGCCATATTGCTGATTAAGTCTGCTTGGTGCCAAAAGACAATTTGTAATAGACACTGGAAGGAAAAAGCATTTGTGGCTGTCTATACCAACCAGATTCTGCCATTTATGTCTCTGTATAGAGGAGTGAGGGGTCCCCATATGCAGAAGGTACAGCATTTCTTGTTGATACAATACAATGACCGTCATTCATTAGACTCACCAGACAGATCCTCCAGACAGGTCGTTCCCGATTTATTGTACAGTGTTGGTTCCATTTGTAATCCGCCCGTACTGGTCTCCACCGAAACATTCCCTTCACTGTCTGCCTGCGACCTACACAAAGCAGACACAATAAATAAACTCACAGCAGATTCATCTTACATAATTCATTACATTTATCTTTACGCTGTCAGTTCTACTCATGAGGGCCATGCCAGATGCATGACGAGTGCTGCTCATGCCAACGCTGCCAGCTGCCAATGTGCAATGGGCTTAGAGCAAGCAGAGGTGAAAAGAAAAATGGAAGGTGGATGCAAACTACATTACTACTACTTGTTATTTAATAAAATGGCAGAATATCCATCGTATTTTACTGCTGTGTGTGTGGTCTCTGGCACATGCCATACCAGCTGGTCCGGGTTCTAATTCAAGCTAGCCATACACCAGTCTAAGATTTAACATGTCTAAGATTAAAAATCAATACGGGAATTTTTTTTTCTTAGCCAACTAGTTGACAGTTATATTGAAATCCAAACTACTTTTAGTGTTACGATTGATATTTTGATTGGATATAAAGGTAAAATCAATTGTGATATCAGTTACTGAACAAGTGGATGGTGCATTGAATATTTTTAACTAATTGCAAGGAATAATCTTAATCAAATATAATACTGATCATGGATCAAAAATAACATGAAACTCACATAGTATAATTTCTAGTATTATGCCTTTTTAAATGTCACTGTAGAATTTTACATTTACTTGTTCGATAATTCATTAAAAAATTGCTTTTAAAAAATTTGCAATTTTTGTTCAGCTTTCCGGGGATATCCTATAATGAAATTCCTAAAATTATGATGTGCAGTGGTCACCGGAGGGCGCTCTGGCTCAGTTTAAGTGATGTGTGTTGATATTAGGAGTAGTCCTATTTACACAGGTTGTTCAGATTTCTGGTCTGTGGCAGAAGATTAAACAATGTATTTCCTACCAAGCAGACCCTTTTTCTCCAGGAACTTTCCCCCACCCTTTAACTATCACCTCCCCAATGCCCTGCAGGTCATTCCAGACAGACATCCGGGTGCAGCATTCCTAGGACTGGTTAATGAAGAAGCCCTGTAGCATATTAGAAAATGTGCATAAAGAAGAAGCAAGTTCATCAAGATTTAAATTCTTACTACTGTATACAATAAATATTTTATATTCAAGTAGATCCAATATTTCTATTTTAGTTTTAAATAGGGAAGGGTCAGTGAATATTCCCACCAGGGATACCAAGAAATGTAAAACCCTGAAAGGAGTTCTAACTTGTCCACACTCTACCCAAAATGATAAAAAAAAACACAATAAATAAGCTAAAAACTTTTTGTGATCCCTGCAGCTACTGTGGAGTAATTCATCCTTAAAGTTTATAGCAGAGGCACTTTCACTTTGATTCTGGCAGCTTCACTTTCATCCAGCAGCCTGCCCAGCCTTAAAAAAACAAATCAGGTGCATAGAAAGAGGGGATAGAACAAAGTGCTAAGAATCAACTTGAGGAACTTCACTGCTTCACTTTTGAGGACAATTTTCTCTACAGTACCTGCAGCTACAGAGGTCATTGGAGATTTGTTTTGAATCCTATTAACTGCTTGTTGACATTATGCCAATTTATTAATATCCATAGGCTGGGGCAGTTCTGCCTAATGGCAGGGCTTGAGCACAACATTGCTTAAGTATGTTACCTGTACATGAAAGGCGCCACGGTGGCCGTGTTTGGGTGATTATACTGTTGCTGAGGTTGAGGTAGCTGGACACTGACTGTGTTACTTCCTGTGGTCTGTGTATTCCCGCTAGGCCCATGAACAGTTTGGGCTCCACCTGTTGTGGATGCCCCTTTGCCCTCAGAGGAAGCCAAACTTGACGTAGAGCTTGAATTCCTATTGTCAAGCTTCTGAAGAGACATCCCAGAACTGGTCTTCCCACTCCGGCTCCTGTCCCCATCCTTGGCAGAGATTGGGGCACTTGAGGACTTTCCTGGGGTGGCAGTTTTAATCCCTGGTTTTGGTATTCCACTATGAGCAGCAGCAGAGCCCTCCTTTTTGCCCCCTTTGGGGATGAAGCTGGCGATCTTTGAGGATTTTTTTGGCATGTCGGCGGAAGCATGGACAGACTCCTCTTTAATTTCTTCTTTGACCTCCGGCTTTTCCGTAACGGATATCCTCTTCGATACCTCTTTATTCTTATCTTTTTCTTTCTGTTTGTCCTTTTCTTTCTCACTGCCCTTTGGAGAACTTTTCTTGTTTGTCAAGGCCCGGCCAAGCGTCCTTTGAGCGATGCCCTTGAGCGCTATCTTGGGACTGCTTGCGGATGGGCTTGTGCTGTTGGTGTTTCTTACCGTGCTCTCCATTTCCTCTGCCTCCTCAAAGCTTGGGAGGGTGTCGAGTCTCTCACAGCTGGTATCCCGAGAGCCCTCTAGGCTGGTTTTAGAACCCCCCTTGCTATTAAACAGTTTTAACTTCTCCAGCATAGATTTCTGATTGTTAGGAGAAGGTTTGGGGGGTTCTTGAGGTTGTTTAGGGCTGTCCGGCACGGGCTGCTTGACAGACAAAATGGAAGACGTGTTGGTGTGCTTTGCACTAAGGGATTTGCTCCTCCAAGGTTTATTTGCAGAATTAGGCTGGGGTATGGCTGAGTTGTTACTGGAAAGCGTTGAGAATCCATTCTCATTCATTCCTGTCTGCTGCGAAACAGCAATCTCTGTCGCCTCTGCAAGATAGAAGAAAACATTATTGAACATTGATTTAGGAAAACCTGTCATTCACAAGCCTGCTGTTAATTTGGTACAGAAAAGTACCGAGTAAATGTATAAGTTTATCTAAGTATCCCAGACCAGGAAGTGACCAGCAGATGGGATTCCAGAACAGAACTGCTGCTGGCTGCAGGGCAACCAACTGAGGCGAAACGTGTCGGGTTATGAGACGTCTGTTTATAGAAAAGTTGCTTGTATAGTAGTTGAGTCCACATCCCATGTCCTAACTAATGGGTCTTGGACAAAGTAAACTGCTATTGTAAACTAATGTTGTTCTCACTGTAATACAGAAATGTTATGCTAAAGAATCCCCTTTTTCCTCTTTGCTTGTGTATTGTCACCAAGTAAATCTAGGCAATATCGAAAAGGACATTAGCTTTATTTTGGAACAAAGGGATATGAAACGGAGCATTGTGCATACATTTTCAGCTTAGAAAATAAAAAAAGGTATCACAGCAGCTAGTACAGCGTCTATGTATCTGACTTCTATGGGTAACACTTTTTTCTTGTTTTATATCCAAGCTCTAAGTGGACTATAAATTGAAGGAATTATCTGAACACTGCTTGCTGTCCCCTCCAAGTATTATTTGGAAACCATGTCATTGAAAATCATTTCATTTGTACTTGACCAACATCAAAATTTGAGCAAAAATTGGGAAAGAAATGCAAAGATTCAATGTAATAAAACTTTTTAGAGAGAGCACAGAACATTTAGGAAGAGCGAACATTCTAATATCCTTAATATCATTGTACACATACAGTGTTCTCCCCAGCCCCTTCTGGCCAGGCGCACCACCCAGCACTTTTTAGTAACCACCCGGCTGTTTTTGGGTGGTAATTATAGTGCATGGTCACAATACAGGGGCTGCCACCCACCTACAAATTCTTTCCACCTGGCTTGAACACCGACATAATAGTATGGGGTGAGAGCCACCTTTGGATTGTGGTTAAATAAGTAAAACACACATACATGCATGGTCCATGGAGGGGATGTGAACTCAGCACTGCAATACCAAACTGATATCACCAATCCAATTGGGTCCCCATAAACAAACTATACCTCATTCATTCAGAGAACCCCAAAAACCAACTTGGAATTCAGCTGTAGACCCAATGAATATTAACCCGTAAATTTGGCCGTACCTGTTCTGACCGTTAACATGCGAGTGATCAAATGAACTCCCTAGGAAATGAGTAACTGCCTGTACAGCAGAGATCAGTTACTAAACATTAATGAAAAGGTGACCACATCAGTCTGAGAGGAAGACACAGGTCAGAACTGCCTCATGACATGAAAGTCATCTACAGGTAAATTAGTAACTATTTCCCATATACCCTGAAAGTTGCAGGGATGCCGAGACCCTCCGGCTGTTACAGAGTCCAGGAAATCACCAGTCTATGGACTGACTTGTTAATGGTTCCCCCCATACTAATTATTGAGATTCGGGATTAAGATTTTAAAATAAAAGCAGAATTTTTCCGGTAGGTGTCTCATAGAGGCCAAGTGTATCCTCCCTTTTTCCTATTAAGAACAGCTTGTCTATAATCATCATTATGTGAATGTACCCAAAAGTTTAGGCTAAGAACTATTATTCTTAGAAACCTCCTGGGACTGCAACAAATTATATAAAAAGCAGTTTTACATAGCAGTTTAATCTCACATCTATAAATAAGGGGCATCATGGGCATTACCCATAAACATTGAGTTTTATTGAGTTTATATATTATTGTATGCTTCTAGCTCAGTATTAAATATAAATTTAAAGGCTGTGACTTCTATTTCTATCAATCTTTTATATCTAAGTATAGAAGTCATAGCCTTCTAATTATTAATACTGAGCTACAAGCATACAATATTATTTGTTTTCAAAAATGTGTTTTCACTATTAATATTATTATTATTATTAATAATAATAATAATAATAATAATCAACAGGCTTTATATAGCACCAACATATTACGCAGCGCTTTACATTAAATTGCAAATGACAGAGAGATACAGGGAGTGACACAGGAGGAGGAGAGGACCCTGACCTAAAGAGCTTACAATCTAGGAGGTGGGGGAAGTATCGGGGATATGGAATGGTGGGTGAGTAGTGACGGCTTAGGAGACAGAATAAGACAGATTGAGCAGAAAGTAGGACAGACAAATGAGCAGAAAGTAGGAGCAAGCTGAATAGGACGAGGAAGACCATTCCAGAGAGTCTTGGAGCTGTGCGTGTGACGAGGTTATGAGTGAGGAACTCATTAGTAGGTCATTGGAGGAGCGAAGAGATCTCCAAGCTTACAATAATAAATGAGTGATTTGTTTTCACAAATTCTATATCTATATGACTTCTATATTTAGATCTTCTATACCACCACTTTTGGATTTCCTGAAATACCTACGAGATGCCATCATTCTTTCATAACAGGTGAATTACCTGAGGTGTCATAATAAACGAATAAAACTCTCTCCAGCACTTCACATTCACATGTATCCCGTTTCCTGGAAAATTCTTCCCGGAAACCTAACCCATACAGAAAGACGAAGGTTCTGTGACCGTTGGGTAACTGAACCTCACTTATAATGTCTAAATGAAGTGACAACGACAACGTTTTATCATTTTTCGACTCGAACAGAACAGGGAATACGGTGATAATGACTTTGTAAGTGACTGCACACCAAAGCATTGTGCAACATTTTACTACAAGCAAAGGGATTGCCTATAACTCATGCAATTCCATATAACAAGGATTTATAATAAATTGGTCACATCTGCTTTTTCATCATTTCTTCCTGACTGTGACATTCATAAGGTTTGAAACAGATCCAGGAAAAAAGAAATTACTGCAAATGGAAATCACCTTTACCTACAATAACAGAACAATGGCATAAGAGGGGAACCTAAATCCCCCAAATGCTTCTCAATGAAATGCAGGCTTCTGTGCGGAGGATCAGGGGAGGAAAATGAGAGATGAAAGGATGGGGGCCACTCTGTGGATTTCTTTATGAAACTTTTATCTTCTATCAGCTGCTTAATATCTTCTAAGTGCACTTGGCCAGGAACCAGCTACAGACTTTCAGTAAAAGGGCAACAGATAAAACCACAGCTGAAATATACATATGGGGTGTGGTTCACCTGACACTCTGTATACTTCACTCCGGCACCACCATTACAAGCCAGACATCAATTTTTAACTGATGTGTGCCGATTCGGTTGTAAAGTAATACATAAGTACAAAATGGTGCTTAGTTATGATTGTCTGGAGTAATTCAAGCCTGTGGAATTACCTTATTAGAGTATATTTTTATTATGAGCAAGCAGAGTTATTTGGATTATTTCTAACGCTTGGCTTCCGATCAGCTGTGATTTATGTGTTACTTTCAGATGTGTACAGTTATCCAGTGTGAAGTATTGCCTCGGTTATAAAGACCAGTCATTGCTGTTCTCTATCTTTGTGCAAGATGACTGGTCTTGTCTCCGCCCCCTTCTGTAGTGTTCTGCAGGCAGCCTGTATTGGGTGCAGCTACTGGGTCCCAATGTCTCTGATAAGGAATGAATGTCCTATGTCTTCCATATACTCTTGTTATATTTTATATAGTTTCAGTAACATTTTACAAGTTTGCATGAACACATTCCTGACGTGTTACAATATACAGTCCACCAATCATCATTAGAAAGCCGTCATTGGGCTCCAATCAGAGACTGTGCCTAGGCTGGAATAAGTCTGCTGCAGGAAGGAATAAACATTTCCTCATTCTCCTCATTCATTGACTTATGACAATGTTGCAACATGAGAGGATGCAGAAGGAACTGATCTGTGTCAGACATTAAAAAAAACACAACCAAAGCTGCATAGGCAGAAGGTTATTGCGTATGCTTCATCCTCATGCCTCTAGGTAATCTAAGGTAATAGATTGAGACCATGGAAGATAACTAAATGAAGACAGTGCAGTTCTTCCAGCTGCTATAGTCAGGGGGGAGTGATGTGTAATGTGATGAGAAAATAAACACCTGGAAGTGCTACATGGAATGCTGCACATAGCATGGATAAAGAATCCCAGTGGCTCCTCTGGGCAGGGTTCTCTCCTCCTCCTGTGGCATTGTTTGTATACGTCTGTCATTTGCACTATTTAATGTACATTTTGTATTATAAATAAAGCTTGATCATTTTTAAAAAAGTTGCTCACTAATTTAAAGTACAGCGCTGCATAATATGTTGACGCTATATAAATCCTGTTTAGTTATTAACATTTTTTTATTATTATTATTATTATTAATATTATTATATAAAACATTCATATCATAAAACTGAATCAGAGTTTTGTAGGTGCTTCCTAAAACGGCTACAACCAAGACAAATACAACTTCCTAATATAATAACAAAGTGTCAAAAGCTGAGCGCTAACTGTTACAATAACAAACACATTGACAGTGCGCATTAGATACACAGCGCTGTCAGGAGTTATGTACAATTTCTTGTGTTTCATGTAGCGGAGAGGAGGGGGATCGGGGAGCAGCGTTTGTAGCCACAGCTGGAGTGAATTTAGTTTTGTATGGATCCTATAAACGGCCCATATCCTCTCCTTTCAGTCCGGATTACAGCTGGTACCCAGCAGCTACTGTGTGCCTGGCTCTAGTGCACCAATATTCCGGATGGCTCCTTCCCTACTATGAAGGTTGGGTTTAGGAACTGCTGACATTTTTCTGTCTATTGTAAACCCTTTCTTTATATTACAATCATTTGGGATTGAAGTTTTTTGATATTCTTTGGGATTTTATATTCTGATCCCAGAAGCAATGTGCAAAGAAAAAGAGCAACTGGTGCTGATTATTGGAAAGCCATTCAGAAATCTTTACCAAGCCGACCAATCACTTAGCTGGCTGCTAATTTGTAAGTGACCAATGAGAAGAGAATATTGTTTGTATCATGTTTGTTTGTATCATGCCACGGAGGAGCTGCTGAACGATTGTTACTAAATGATGTGCATAGAGCCACAAGGTAACATTTATCAATAAACCCAAGAGCATCAATGTAATGTATTGCAGCTTACCAGTCCTTACATGTGCTGGTTACATTAGTTTTCTATTTTCAGGATCCGGTAACTTTTTCACTTTGCAATATTTCCAGTAACACATTTCCATCCTATAGTGGCAACATTTGCAGTACTGTCCTTTAGTAACAACAATTCTATGGAGAAGGAGGGTGGTCACCTTAGGCTGCTCTTATGATTTGGACTAGAAGTACCTTACTCTCTCCATAGAATAGGGGGTGTTCTGTAATTCACATAGGATATGATAATTAGGAAGGCAAATAACTTGCTTTAAGATTTTAGGTAAGTGCAAAGATTACAGCATAGATTGTAAGCTCTTCTGGTCAGGGTCCGCTCCTCTTTCTGTGTCACTGTCTGTATCTGCCTGTGATGTACAACACCTATTTAATGTACAGCGCTGCGTAATATGTTAGCACTATATAAATCCTGTTTATTATTATTAATATTATTATTAATAATAATAATAATAATAATTCAATTTCTGGCAACACCAACAGGCATTGTCCTGGAAGACACAGGCGACCTTTAGGGTCAAGATGACCATTTGCATTTTAATGCACAGGTGCCTGGACACCCGACACCTATCTACAAGAAACCTGCAGTGCATGCTGGAACTTGTAGTTCCTTAAAAGAATCAAATGAATAGATAATGCAATAAAAAAATATATATAAAAAAACATAATTGGAAATAACAGCAGTAATAGCCAAAACTGAAGTCAGTTGGTTCCATTCACACATCTAGCACACCGGTACCCTTATTTAAAAAATAACAGTCACCTGGCCACAATAAGGATCCTTGTGATAGAGATTTATGAATTGAGCCCAATGAAAGATCTGTTGTAGTGATGTAAAGCTCATTCATTAAGCTGTAAGTTGTTCAGCTTGGACATGGAGTCACTGGCTCTAGTAGTTTCTTGTAATGTCCAATGCAGCCACTAATGTCTATGGCACACTAGTGGTTTGCAGCTGCATGGAAATGTATTGCAGCCAGATACTAATTAGCAAATAAATGAGATGTGTGGCTGCTAAAGGTGAGCATGCTGCAGCTTTGGGTTCAGCAATGGGTCCCTTCTATACACAATTCTCACACAAAGGAATATGTTCAGTGATCGGTGTGAAGTATTTGTGTTACTCACCTTTCCTGCCCCAGCTTCATAGTACCGGCTCCACACCGCCGGAATTTATTACTAGAAAGTCTTCTGTAAAGAGATGTATTAATCTCTCCACCCTCTAACAGAAACCCTGCCAGCACTCCCTCCACCCCCCTCTCATCCATACAAATCCACATCCCTCCACAGCTCTCCACCTCACTGACCTCTCATTTATATAGCACTGACATATGCCATAGTGCTGCAGAGAACACTAAGCTATTCATACAAGCCAGTGCACCAGGGAAGCTTATAATCTAATGCCTCCCCCCAAAGTCCACACATGTATATTATTATAAATTTATATAGCTCTGATATATTCCACAGTGCTGTACAGAGAACACTGAGCCAGTCCTATCAGTCTCTGTACAAAGAAGCTGACACTCTAATGTTCCCCCACAGTCACACACTATTATTATACATATATATAGCTCTGACATATACCATAGTGTTGTACAGAGAACACTGAGCCTATCCCATCAGACTCTGTACAAAGAAGCTGACACTCCACTGTCCCCCCACAGTCACACACTATTATTATACATGTATATAGCTCTGACATATACCACAGTGCTGTACAGAGATCACTGAGCCAGTCCTATCAGTCTCTGTACACAGGAGCTGACACTCTAATTTCCCCCCACAGTCACACACTATTATTATACATTCATATAGCTTTGACATATACCGCAGTGTTGTACAGAAAATACTGAGCCAGTGCTATCAGTTCCCATGCCCCCCCCCCCCCCCCATCACACTATTATTAATATACTTTTTAATAACATATTTAGAAGTACTGAACAGAAACATATAATACTCACTAGTCTCTGCACCAGAGGAGCTTACAATCTACTTCCTCCACCATGATCAAATAGAAACAGGAGGCAATGTTGGAAGAATCAGACTAAAGTGGAACTCTAGTCAAACTATTTTTTTTCTAGATTTGTTTCCTTTCTCTGGGAGGTAGACAAAAAGGGTTAGACATAAAAGGTGACCACCTTAGGCACTTCTGCACAAGGACAGGATCTAAACTCATGCTGCTGAAGAAATTCACAGTTTATAGGGAGTATTTTGACCTTATTGCCTTAGGTGTTGAAATTATGAAATTAATATTTTTCTGCAGCGACAAAATTTTGAATTGCTCAGAGGACTCGTAGAAAGCAATATCTGGGTCTGTGCCACCTTCTTTTACCCTTGAAGAACATTGTGCATTCAGTGCAGTGTGCATTACATAACAAATACCGGAACCCAGCGATCAGATATTATATAACAGCAGCTGGAAATTAGAAGGTAACAAATTCTTTATTCCTTCCAGCAGCGGGTGATTAGCATTCTGATCTATTTTAAGGCAATTGCCTAGGGAACACCTTCCTTAAAATTCACTAATCTCTGGAGCGAAACATACCAACCTAGCAGAGTGAAAATGCTAAATATGCAGGTGAATTGGGAGATGCCAAGCTAGCCATCCCCCATTATGGTTATATGATTAGGCAATTTCTGACCTTCCTAAACAGAGGAACCCCCACCCTCCTTTTCCTGAAATCCTTGCACTGATATACTTAAGATCTGTAACATAAGAAGGTGAAAACTTAGAAATGATAAAGTTTCCCTTTGATGGGCTGTTTGACTTCTTGATACTAAATAAAATACGTTGTCAGTTCCCTGACTTGTGCCCTGACTCAAGTGCCATTCTTTCATCCAATGAATATGAATATGGTAGTTGTGTGGATTACCCTAAAAGTAAAGCCAGCAGCTGTTTCAGGGTTTTAATTGTCTACAAAAGTGAGGTTTTCACAGGTAAATAATACATGTAAAATACATTAAATGTCCATATAATCATTTGGAAAGATTTTTGTTGAAATGATGATGGGGTCTCTCTAAGTGGCATTTCTTGGCACAGCCGAATACATTATCCAAATGCTACATTGTTGTTTTTAGTTGAAGAGGTCACCAACCAGAACTCATTTCTTCATCTACAAACCATTCTTAGTGAAATGCTGCTTTATCCTCTGATCACAGAACCAGGACTACATTTTAGGAGATGAAGGGTTGCCTATGGCCCCCGCAAGTTCAAAGCGTCCACCTGCAGATAATTCCAGGGACAGGAAGTATTCCGACTTTGTTCTCGGAGAGTGAGGGAGAGAATTACAGCCCTACTAGATAATGGTTTATCTTCGCTCGGAAATTAAACAATAGTTTGAAATATGTGGAAGCTGGACTTTATTGGTTCTTCCAGATCGGTAAGAGGACCTGTGATATAAACAAACATCTCAAGAGTCTCCTTGTAAGGGAAAAGAATTCCCTGCCACAAGAAACACTATTTATTAAACATGACTCTAGAGCGAGTGCGAGATAATTCCACACTGAACACAACTTGTCAGAAGAATTACCACACTGTAATGTTTAGGATCTATGGAGAGAGAATAAAGAAACACTCAAAGGTATTCTAAAAGGGTTTTACAAATCCTAGAAACAGAGTGACACATCTGTGGATACCACAGAAAAAAAACTGTAATAAGGTCTGAGCTCTGAGCAATGCGTTCTAAAACCAGCATTGTGCTCATGTAAAATAAAGTGGCGGATTAAAAAAAGAAAATAGGGTGGTGTGGTGGTAAGAATGGGAAGGGGAGAATGAAAAAAGAGGATGTGGGGGTAAAAGAGGGTTGGGGGTGAGAAGAGAAGAGAGAGGAGATGAGGAAAATATTGAGGAGGCAAGAAGAGGGGAGAGAGAGATTGGGGAAGAGAATTGGGGGTGGTGAGGGTGGGGAAAGAAAAAGAGCGTTTGGGGATGAAAAGAGAGGAGAAAATATGGAGAGAGGAGATGAGGAAAATAGTGAGGAAGCAAGGAGAGGGGAGAAAGAGATTGGGGAAGAGAATTAGGGTGGTGGGGGCGAAAAGATTATAATAGAGGAGAATAAGAAAAGAAGAGGGTAGGCAACAGCAAGAAATAGAGGGTTGGGGATAAGAAGAGAGAATAATATATAGAGAGAGAAGATGGAAGAAGAAAATAGTGAGAAGGAAATAAGAGGGGTGAGAGAGATTGGGGAAGAGAAGAATATTGGTGGGAGCAGTAAGGATGGGAAGGGGGAGATTAGAAAATGGGGGAAGGTGGGAGAGAGAGAAAAAAAAAGGGATTGGGGATGAGAAGAGAGAAGAATAGAGAAAAATAATGAGGAGGCAAGGAAAGGGGAGAGAGACTTTGGGGGAAGAGAATTAGGGTGGTGGGGAGGTAAGGATAGGAAGGGGTGAAATGAAGAGGAAGGTGGGGGTTATAAAGGAAAAAGAGTGTTGGGGATGAGACGAGAGGAGAAAAGGAAGAGAGACAGGAGATGGAGGAAAATAGTAAGGAGAAGGGAGAGAGAGATTAGGGAAGAGAATTAGGGTGGTGGGGGTGGTAAGGATTTAAAGAGGGAAAATAAGAAAACAGAAAGATATGGGAGAGAAAGAAATAGAAGGTTGGGGATGGAAAGGAGGAAAGAGAGGAAAATAGTGAGGAGGAAAGGAGAGAGGAGAGAGAATTTGGGGAAGAGAATTAGGAGTGGTGACGGTGGTAAGGATGGGAAGGGGTGAAAAGAAAAGCGGAAGGTGGAGATAGAGAAAGAAAGAAAAAGAAGGTTGGGGGATGAAAAGAGATGATAAAATGAGGAGAGGGGAAAATAGTGAGGAGGCAAGGAGAGGGGGATAGAGAGAGGGGGGAAGAGAATTAGGGTGGTTGCGGTAAAAAGGATATAAAGGGGGAGAATAAGAATAATGGAAGGCAGGGAAAGAGGGGAGAAAAAGAAATAGATGGTAAAGGATAGATAGTAATGGTGAAAAGAAGAGATGGAAGAAAATAGTAAGAAGGAAAGGGGAAGTGAGAGAATAATTGAAGAAGAGAATTAGGGTGGTGGGAGCAGTAAGGGTATGAAGGGGGAGAAAAGGAAAAGAATAGGGTAGGGGAGAGAAAGTAATAGAGGGTTGGGGATGAGAAGAGAAATAAGAAGAAAGGACATGGAGGTAAATAGTGAGGATGCAAGAAGAGGTGAGAGACAGATTGAAGATAAGAGAAAGTGGAGAAAAAGGGAAATGTTACAAGGAGAAAGGGGGAACAGAAAGTGAGAAAGTAAGAGGTAAAAAATGGATGATAAAGTGAGAGCAAGCAGTGAGGGGACGAGAGAGAGAGCACTTTATTGTCACAAGTTTTAGCACACAAACAATACCCAAAAAGGGGTACAAAAAGGTTTTATATTAACACTTTCCATACCCGAAACAAATAACTCACCAAACCTAAAAATGTATTTATTATACCTGAAATGTAACTGAGCTGAATACTATCCACAAATCTATCGATGCAAAAAAAAAAAAAAAAAGATTCATTAAGGCAAATGCATCTAATGGCAGAGAAATGCCTTAGACCTGGCACCCACATTCATTCATTGAAGTAAATACGGAACCAGTGACCTGTGCTTGATATGCATCACAAAGAAGGAAATAAAGCTCCTTCATAAAAAAATCCTTATACTAAATATCAGGAAAGCCTTTTACTTTCATGACAAATATGGTGATAAATACCATGATGGTGATGCTGGAAGAAAACATATAGGAATACCTACTATAAGTATAATATCCAGGATTGTATTCTGAGAACAGTTACATTACAATGATTTATATCTGTGGTTTCCTGGCTCCAGTAAATCCCAACATTACTCCTCTTTGCTCTTTTCTAGCTCAAGGCAATGACTGCTATCTGCATTCTCAGAGCCCACTTTCCAAACCTAATTCTGCAATGTAAGTCTGTATCCTCAGAAATATCCCCCAGATAATATTTGATGTTTCTTTTTTATAGTAGACCTTCCCAGCGGTCTCTGTACCTCTCCGGAGTGCCTGAATTTAATGGAGCTGACCAAACACGGGGCTGTCACTGTGAGCCCTGCGTTCTCTCTCACCCCGGGGACTCCATGTTAATAATCTCCTGACTATGTCAATAATACAATGTTTTCACTAAATCCCTTCTTTACAAATTAGAAACATGTCTACAGGCCTGGAATTCCACAGAACCCCAAGCTCTGAGGGTTTGGCGGGAATTTCTGTTGTCGGATCAGTGTCAAATATGAATTTCCAGGTTATGACAATTTTTATTAGCAGCTTTTACTAAGAAAAATGCAGAAGACGACATTGGTGACCTCCTAAAATACCTTTTGTCTGGCAAAGTGAGAACACTTAATAAAATATTATATAAAACTATGGGCCTGATTTATTAAAGCTCTCCAAGGCTGGAGAGGATACACTTTCATCATTGAAGCTGGGTGATCCAGCAAACCTAGAATAGGTCTAGTCCTAGACTGGAAACATTTGCTATCAAATAGCAAATGACTTTAAATAAATCCATTCCAGGTTTGCTGGATCACTCCGCTTCAGTGATGAAAGTGTATCTTCTCCAGCCTTGGAGACTATATACTCCCCCGCAGTAATGTCTGCCTACCACTAGATGTCCTCAGTGTTTGCAGTTGAATTACAGCCAGAGACATTCACCCCACCTCCTCTGAGCCCAGGGTAACATCATCATGCTGCTCCTGCTGCCAAAGGAGTAAAGGAAAGACCTGCGGGAAGTTTTCATTTTTCTTTTCTTTCTGTGCAAGGTATCTATTTTTTTGTTATTGCAGTACCACAAAAATGTGTTGTAATGCCTAAAAATTCTATTGAGTGAATGCATATCATCAGAAAATGTTTGATTCTCTTTTTGCAGTTGTAGGATGGAGACATCACATTGCAGTGCCGTGGTACTACCACTTCCTGGGCCACCTATCTACTCCATTAAACTGTGAATGAGCAGTTTTACTTTGTAGATATCCTTTCTTTGCTTGGGTTTGCTTATTGGACTTAAAAACAAAGAATTCTTTTCACAATCACATAAACATTATATGGAAGGTATGAATAAAAATTTAGGAAATGCACTTTTTTAGTTCATTCATAAGCCGGTAAAGGAAGCCGGCCGGCTGTGTCAGGTGTTTGTCGGCATTCAGTCCCAGATATGGTGACCTCGTTAAAGGATCACAGGGTCATTAAGTTAAAAAATCACCTTGACTTCCAAAAAGCTTGAGTTAATTATTAAAGGGAGCAAAGTTAAAAATTAAACTGGTGAGAGCCCAAAGAAAACCAACTCCTATGATGGGAAAATGTTTGCAGGCCACAAAGGGAAAGGCCATTTCTAGGATCTCTGATTGGGTTTAAAATGGTTGTGTGAGTGCGCCCCCTACTGTCATGAGATAAGATTAGCTTTTATCTCTTCACTTTTTTATTATTATTATTTATTAATAGGATTTATATAGAGGAAACCTATTACGTAGCGCTGTACATTAATAGAGGTTGCAAATCACAGACAGATACAGTGACACAGGAGGAGGAGAGGACCCTGCCCTGAAGAGCTTACAATCTAGAAGGTGGGGGAAGTATCCTACTATGCAAATATCATATCATATGTGCCATGGAGAAATTCTTATGAGCCCACAAAGGCACCACTGGAGCCAGCTATTGGAATAAAAATGCAGATCTTGCCTGAGCATTTCAATTAGACAACAGCAGGGATTAATCTTCCCTCTACAGACCACTGACAATTGCATTCTAAACCAAACCACAAATGTATTTAATGGCTAGAGGAGTAAATGCAGGGAATTGTTTTAGAGAGTTGACCTTACAATCAATAATAAAAATGTACGTTTATGCACTTAGTAGCCAGTATCTCTATACTCACTAATACAAATAGCAGACCATGCAGCCGACACTCAATACATAAAATACACAGACATGGCCGAGAGGGGACACCAGGTCACGACTGGACAACTAAAGACTGCAAACACAATAACTGAGAAATCTTTGTACACAGCGAGAACCCATGGACCCAGTTATGTGTTACAGCTCAAGCTGGATGTGCAAAGGGGAATGTTTTGGTGCACATCAGCCCTCTCCCCTAATAACAGCCATGAATCCCATGGAGGTCACAGTATACCTGCACACACAAATTACTGCTTTGATTAATATGAATAGTTTATAAAAGGTTAAAAAATCAATTCTCCTAGATTCCATGGTTTATTCTGATTTGATCTAATGTGTCTGTTCGCAAAGATGCTTTTGAATTCTCTTCATATTTTACCATGACATCAATCACAGAGAGCATTAGTGTTCTACTTACAAGGGGACTAAACCACAGCACCAAGGGCCCACCTGTGAAGAAGATTGTCAGGGACTGTGGACATGCAAAGTAAATGGTAAAAGACAGAGGGCAACCTACATGAGATGGTCACAGACTGCAGAAATTCAGTAAGAGTTGGTCAGACTGAGGACATGTTACAGAAATGGTCAGATACTGCAAAAATACTAGAAAGATATGGTCTGAGACTGTGCACATGCTACAAATGATGGTCAGAGACTGTGTACATGCTCCCAAAAATGGTCTGACATCACGGTCTGTGACCATCACTTGCAGCATGTCCTCATTCTGACCAAACTTGTAGTATGTCCTCAGTCTGACCAAGGACATGCTACAAAAGATGGTCACAAACTGAGGATATTCACGAGATGATAAGAGACTGCAAAAACACTTCAAGATATGGTCAGAATTGAGAAATGCTACAGTAGATTATGAGACTGAGGACATACTACAAGAAAAGGTCAGAGACTGGGGACATGCTATAAGAGATGGTGAGAGACTGAGGACCTACTACAGTAGATGGTCAAAGACTGAGGACATGCTACAAGAGATGGTCAGAGACTGAGGACATGTTACAAGAGATGGTGAAACCAAGGACATGCTACAAGAGATGGTTGGAGACTAAGGACATGTTACAAGAGATGGTCATGGACTGTAAATCTGCTACAAGTGATGGTCAGACTAAGGACATGCTACAAGAGATGGTCAGAGACTGAGGACATGCTACAAGATATGATCAGACTAAGGGCATGCTGCAAGTGATGGTGAGAGACTAAGGACATGCTACAAGAGATGGTCTTAAACTGAGGACATGCTGCAAGTGATGGTGAGATACTGATGACATGCTACAAGAGATGGTCAGAGACTGAGGACATGTTACAAGAGATGGTGAAACCAAGGAGATGCTACAAGAGATGGTCGGAGACTAAGGACATGTTACAAGAGATGGTCATGGACTGTAAATCTGCTACAAGTGATGGTCAGACTAAGGGCATGCTGCAAGAGATGATAATAGACCAATGCTATGGTACAATAGATGATCAGATTAAGGACATGCTGCAAGTGATGGTGAGATACTGATGACATGCTACAAGAGATGGTCAGAGACTGAGGATATGCTACAAAAGATGGTCAGAGACCAAGGACATGCTGCAAAAGATGGTAAGACTGTGGGCATGCTGCAAGTGATGATCAGCGACAGTTTTACCATGCTACAAGTGGGGGTATATGACAGTGGGAGCCTGGGAATATATGACATGTGACTGTTAAGAGATCACTGCCAATAGTCACAAATCAATGCTCCCACTCTCATTACTGACATCTTTTTAACACTTCATTTGAATATCTTGTCAAACTCTTACATACTGCAGCCAATCCTTTGCCAAAATTTAGCATCAGAATGGGGCAGAGTGCGACAAAACAAAAAGCAATTATTTTTCTGCGCTTCATAAATATTCTGCTAAGTGTTGAACAGATGGAAGTTATCGCTTATCTGGACATCTGTGAGCAGCAGGAAGCAGACACGAATATTCCATCACAAAACTGCTACAAAAACACTACAAACGCTCCAGGATCCGCTGACCCCTGAAATGAAACTCAAACAGAATACGAGGAGCGGCTTTGATGTGCAGAGATGTGAGGAAAGATGATGAGAACGGGAATATGCGGAGGGTGTAGAAGATTCCAGAAAGAACCCCCCACACAAAATACAATTTATTACTTTCTCCATCCTCCCACATACATTGGGTACAATGTATATTGTGTCTATAGGGAGATGTCCTACATCTTCCAGGTCATTCTCTTGTCCTCACCTTATGGAACTATTTGTCTTTTTTGTATTTGCAGATTTAGAGGTTCTGTACATCGAGCTCATTTTGTCGCCTGCAGACCCTGCATAATATGGGGCACAGGTGTTCGACTTCAGTCCTTGAGGGCCAGGATCCTTACACATTTAAATGTTAGGTAAAGCGGACCTAAACTTAGAATTATTCATTTACATAAAAAGGTTGACAACCTTTTTTTTTTAAAGTAAAAAATGTATTTTTTTGTTGCTTTTAAGTGCAACACCTTTTTTTTCGCTGTGGCATTCAAGACGGAATGGGAAAAAGATTGCTGATCTCATTGCGCATGCGTGTGAGATTTGCAATTTTTCTCTTCAATTAAAGAAAGGGCTCCTTCTGTGCATGCCCGAAATTAGGACATGTGCAGAAGGAGCAACCAAGAGCCTCCCGGAATGCGTGACGTAGGTATCCCAGCTCTTCAGGCATGCACCGAAGGATCCATTTCTTTAATTGAAGAGAAAAATTGCAAATCTCACATGCATGCGCAGTGATGAGATCGGCAATCTTTTTTCCATTCTGTTTTGATCGCCACTGTGAAAAAAAAGGAGTTGCACTTAAAAGAAAAAAAAAATAAAATTTTTACTTTAAATAAAAAGGTTGCCATCGGAAACTTTTTTCCCCATCTATATCACCCAATCTCGTACCTGCCCAGTGCGAGATTGGGTGACATAGGAAGAAGATGTCGACATCCGGGGAAGAAGGGTACTGGGACGACGTAGGGCCCAAACGAAGAAACCTCCTGACGGATCTGTAAGATAAGTATGATTTTTTTATTTTTAGTTTAGGTCTGCTTTAAGTCAGAAAATCCTGGCCCGTATGTAGCCCTCAAGGACTGGTGATTCCTGATGTACAGAGTAGGAAACCCCAATATAACTGCCCACATGTGCAGGAAAGCGGTGCCTGTGCTTTCTGCGAGGAAGAGAAATAGAAAGATAATAAGCTTTTATTCCACCAAGTAGACTTAGAATCACCAAACTCAGCAGTATATCCAGAACAGCTTATGGACTTTCCACTTGATACTGGAAATGAGAAAACACTTGGAAAGCACTTCTTTGTCTCCTACACGCCATTCTTTCGAAGCCTAGGAAGCCTATCGGCGAAACGCGTAGGAGTCAGAGACTATGGTACTATTTAGGATCACGTAATAGGAAACTGTAACAAAATAATCATCATTCGTACTATAACTAATGTGTTTGAGAATATTATAAGTATTTATATCTTCTGATTTTTTATCTATTTGAGTAAATACAACTTAAATTGCAAGCCTAAAAAAGCCCTCTCCGCCTCTATCCTTTTTTCAACTATTATATTGTTATATAAAAAACTAATTGTGCAATCGGTTTTAGAACCATTAACCATCTATGTCCTGAGATTGGACAGGCTGTATTGTGAGATTGTATTACAAATAAACAGGATTTATATATCACCGACCTATTACGCAGCGCTGTACAATTAAATAGGGGATGCAAATGACAGACAGATATAGACAGTGACACAGGAGGAGGAGAGGACCCTGCCCCGAAGAGCTTACAATCTAAAAGTACAGTTTGTAATGTGTGTCCCCACCTCAAAATTGCAAAACATGGTTCATTAACTTAAAAATCAATATGAAGAATATTTAATAAATCTCTTCACTAACTTTCAGGCTACATTACCCTCACCCCTACATTTCACCTGTTTCCCTCTTGTGAAATACATTGCCTGTTCATTTTAGCTTGGTTCAGGCAGATTCCTCACTGAATACACCAGGGGGCGACATTGTACTAAGGATTCTATTAAAAGATTGCATTATACCAACAGCATTTGGCATAAGGCTAGGCTATCCACCATCATATTGGGGAGATTTTGCAGGAAACCTTTTTACACTTTTAAGGCCATTTATTACTTTTTTAAGGCCATTTATTACTTGTGGTTAATCACAGTGTTCTATTGCAGCTCAACCACACTCCCATCTGTACCATTCAAAAAAGGCAGGATCTAAGTTATTTTATGCAATCCTTTGCACATGGCTGCAGTGATTTGTAGCAGTTTCTGGTAGCAACAAGTCTCTTATGGCCCAACAGTTGGTTTTCCCCCTTGTAAAAAAACTGCAAAGGCAACTCATAAACTTGCAGTATGGTTTGATGGCATAGCAGCAGTTTGCAATGCGCCTTGGAGTGGCTAACCAGGAGGTTTTCCACTGCAAATCTAAAAGTGGCCTAAGTGTAAACTGAACTAATGAAATTGTCACTACTTTATCCTGCAACGCAACATGTAGAGATAATAATAAACATCATTTACCATGTAGATGACAGGATAACTATTCCCAGGCCATTGGGGGGTGAATTATTGGTAAGGTAAAACCAATTGTTATTGATCCTTCCCAATATAAGCAATGATGGCAGCATCTGTTCAATCCTCAACTAACCCCTAAATGAGAACAAGCAGGGTGCCAGGAGGGGTATATCCTGCCAAATCCATGACCGCCATAAACCTGTCCATACACATGAATGAGCATTTTATCAATGGCTATGGCAGAATCCTATTATTCTTCCTCTCCACCTAACAAAGCCTGCAGTTTCTGGTTACTTCTCCCCCAACAGGGAACAAACATGAACAGTCCGTGCAACCAGTGATGTAAATTGTGCCAGTATGTTGAAAGATTTAATTTACATTTAACTGCTGTCATTATATCCAGCAACAAGGACTGTACAGTCTCCTGGAAAGAATGAAAAGGACAAATGGCACCAATCAACTCCATACTATGTGTGTACCTGTGTACCCAATAAAGATGGAGGGATAGATCGGGAATAGATAGATATATAGATAGATAGATGCCGTCATGTCACATACCTTTCTCAGTCACGGCCGTGGGGGGATTGACTGGCTTGGCTTTGTCATAGTTGTTAAAGCTGTGGCTGCGCCTGTTCCCAGGGACCGGGCCCCGCGTTTTGGCCTCGCTGCCTGCAGCAGATGTCCTCGTACTGGGGCCGGGGAGCCTGCAAACAGTGAGAAAAGAGAAAATGAGAAGACAGGGCTAATGAACATGTGCAGAATACACGTCCACACACCACAGGAGATTATTGCAACCATGGATGGAAACTTTTAGTAAAGATAAATATTATTTAATGTTACCATATCGTAAAGAAAATCAAAACTGGAGACTGTCAGTCATTTTATTTTTTCAATATTTTCAATCCTTTCTGATCTGTCCTAAAGGGTCACTCTGCTTGATGCAGATATTTCAGAGTTTTTTGTGCTTAATAGAAAGTAAAGAAGATCTCTGCACAGAAAATCTGTGTTTTGTAAGGAAAGGAACAAGTTTGCTTTATTTGCAGTCTACCAGCAGGCCATATACCTTTCCTCTGTTCCCCTTGTGCAGATTAATTAAAAAAAATACCCAGTACGTCTGCGTATAATGGACCATGTGACAAGTACTTGCCTAGGTTTCTCATAATGGGGGAGACAGAGTCCCCAACCCCGTGTAAGCTCTGAATGAAGAGCAATCGAGCATTTTTGCCTGCTTACTAAAGCTGTAGAAGAACAGAAGAGTATGTGAACCTGGCAGGTGGTGAGGAGCATTGAAATGTGTGTTGGTTTGGACGCATTGGTTTGCTGTGCTTTCTTCTGGGAATGTCAAATTACAATCGGTGCTGGTCCAGCTCATCTGCTCCTATGTAGGCATCATCAAATTGCGAGGGCTGAATCTAGAACAGCCATTCTCAACAAAGGTTTGGCAAAACCCCAAGGTCCAGAGGTTGCTAGGGGTTTCTCAAGGCATTTGATGATGCCTTCATACTTCTGGGGCCCAAGGTCACATGGTACAGCCAACTACAAGACTCTAATGATGTTTTTAGTTGTCCGTAAAGGTGACATTCTAACCATAATTCCTTCCATTGGCAGCCAGTTTAAGAGGCTTTGTTTCCCACTGACTTTCAATGAATTGGTTTTAACAAGAGTTCCCAAAGACCTGAAAATAATTATAATTTTATTATTCCACAGAAGGAAAAAAGGCTGATCTAGAAACCTATTGCTCAATGGGCTCCTTTAATACTTTGGCCCGGTCCAGTTGTGTTGTATAGAGGTATCCATCTTCCAATGGATAGATTTGTCCCCCAGAGCATTGGCTTGTCTTGTCCCACACAAATCACACGTTACAATGCAGGGTTGTATGTTCTCAGTTACATGACACGGGGTGATGATCTTTGCGTGTTGTGTTTGATGCCGAAGAATCTCACATTTAACATTGATCTGTGTTGGCTACATTTGGCCCGGGGGAAAAACAGACTTTTTTTGCTCTCTTTTTAATTGCAAGTGATGGCAAATTTAAAGGCTCGGTGGAGAAGAACATCTGTTTTTCAACACTCGGCCAGGCTGTAAAATCTAATAAACTGTCTTTGATGTACAAAGACACGAAGATGTGCGGTTCGTTCATCCCAGAGCTAACCTGATACCTGAATTTTACATGTCATGAGCACCGTCCTATGCCGACCTACTACGGAGGGGATGCAGCAGGAAAAAGGACTTGTGATTTATTTCACTGCTCACTTTTCCACTGCAGTGATTGCAGATTATTCTGCACCACAGGTGGCAGATGGAGAATAGGGCACCCAAAATGACATGCAGCCACCTGGAAGCAAGATTGTGTATTATTCATTAGCCAAATGCTCAGGTTCATTAGCCAAAAGTCATGTTGTTTTTTTTTAAATAATCCCCAAGAAAGGGCCTGGCTGCAAAACTGATCCAGTGCTGACCCCAGCAGTAATTCTTCCTGCCACTAGATGTCTTACGAATCACATGGCACTGGGAAAATTGGGAACTTCGTGCCAGTGCAGGGCCCCTGAGGGGTGTCAGCTTGGTACTTTGCATCCGTAGAATAATAATGCCACCAGCAATACCGACATTATCATGTCGGCGTCAAAATCTAAGCACGGTGGCTTAGGGATAGCACTCTGGCCTTTGCAGCGCTAGATCCCCGGTTCAAATCTCGGCCAGGGCACTATCTGCATGGAGTTTGCAGGTTCTCCCCCTGTCTGTCTGGGTTTCCTCTGGGTACTCTGGTTTCCTCCCACATCCCAAAAACATGCAGTGAGGTTAATTGGCTTCCCCCCAAAAATTGGCCTTGGACTGTATAAATGACATATGACTATAGTAGGGACATTGGATTGTAAGCCCTTTTGAGGGACAGTTAGTGACAAAGACTACGGACTTTGTACAGCACTGCGTAATATGATGGCGCTATATAAATACTGTGTAATGATAATAATAATAATATTCTGCATCATCAAAATCTCCTGGAAAAGGAAATATAAAAAACAAAAAATACAAGGGGAAATTTCAGAGCTGGGCTTTAGGTAGCTTTGACAGTAGTTCAGCAAGTATGCCAATGGTACGGTCTGAAATAAATAAAATACAAATATGTACGAAATGCATATAAAAGTTACATCACAAATAGGTTCCATACAAATTATACATTAGTAACTCAGAATGTGTACCGAGTGAAAAGACTCTACACTTTCACTTTGTTAAAAGTAAATCTATTAATATATTAATTCAAACTCAAAGCAATGCACAGCAAAGGTTACTGAAGCCAGTACAGCAAGTCAGCTAATCAATGTTAGTTTGTGCATTATTCTCTTTTGTTAGGGCCCAGGTTATCCTTCATACAGAACACAGCGGAGGGCACACACTGACCGCGAGCATTTTCTCTGTCCCAGGGAGAATCGAAGAAACTTGACCTCACTCGGGTCTTTGGAGGACGAACTGCACAGTGAGATGGAATACACAAGAATCAAGAGAGAAATGATCAATATATTGTACAGTGAGAATCACCCACACAGAGGAAGGCGGATGTATTAAAGTTTGGCCATCCGTGTGCCTTAATCCTAACTAGCCTTAGCTGCAATATATATATATGGAATACACAGGAGTAAAGACAGAGTTCATTATTAAATCATACAGTAACGTCTACCCACAATGAGGAATGCAGTTGTATTGCAGTGTAGCTGTTAAGTATGTTTTTGCAGCTAGGGTTAGGGCAGGGAAATGACCACGCTATAATGCAACCATCTGCCTCAGTGTGGGTAGCTACATATATGCTTGAAGCAAACGGCTTTGCCATAGTATGGGACTGATTTAATAAAGCTCTCCAAGACTGGAGAGAATACACTTTCATCAGTGTACCTGGATGATCCAGCAAACCTGGAATGGATATAGTCCAGAATGAAAACATTTGCTAACACATAGCAAATGACTTTTAGGAAATCCAGGTTTGCTGGATCACCCAGCTTCACAGATGCAAGTGTATCTTCTCCAGCCTTGGAGAGCTTTATTAAATCAGGCCCATTGTCTCAAGCAGAGCTTTTACCCACAGACATCCAAGGTAGTCTTATGATTGACTTAAGGGCAAATATCTCAATGTATTAACAATTCCAGCAGCACCTCTAAAGTTAAACATACGCGGGTCTGGTTTTAAAGGTGCAAACTGGGCAAATGTCCAGGGCCTCCACCTTCTCCACAGTTTCAATTGACAGAATGGCATGAAGTGAGATTGCATTTGGGCCCCCAGCTTTAAATTTTTCTAGAGCCCCATTTTGTCTAAAACTATCCCTGAATGTATGTAGAGCAAGAATAAATGGACAGGGGTTATAACCTTTCCTTACTCCATAGCCTTGCTATGAAAGAAAAAAAAAGAAAACAAGGATTTGATACAAAATGCAGCAAAAGTTTTTGTTGTAGAGTTTTATCAAGTTAAACCTCATTCATTTAGGGGTTAGGAGCTTTGTCCAACATTGGAGTTGCTTTACTGAATAAATCTATACGGATTTTATTTTATTTTCTTAAAATTGACTCTTGGCCAGAACACAAACATATTTTAATGCTTGGATCTCTGCCTCTCCCACATAAACATAATTTTCTTTCCTCACAAAGCAGATAAGGCCGCACTTGTGTCCCTCCCGCTCTATACCATTAAAGTTTTCAGGAGATTTTCTCTTGGAAGACTTAAAAGCGGTTTTGTGTTACACGGCCTATTTTGCTCGGGGTAATCAGTTAATTGCACAATTTTTCACTGCTACAAAGGACAGTATTCTGTGTGATGACATGAGAACCTGCTCAGGCAACCAGTCAGCAGGGTTGCATTCAGTGTATGGCCTTCTTGCGTTTGTGATCTAATCTTTTCATCTCAAGCTACTCTTTAATACCCATATCTGCTTTTCTGAATACAGAAAGTCTGCATTTACCTTCCGGAATTAAAGTCCAATAACTGATCATTATTACTCTTTATAACCCTAGGTTCAGGAGACAAGGTCACTGTCTGGGATCAGTCTGTTTATCAGATAAGTAAAACATCTTTGGATTTACCTTCTAGATTTCTATGAAAGTTGAAACCTTAAAACCTTATAAAGGGAAAACCATTTTAAGGCTTGCATCCTAGGACTATGGTTCCCTAAAGTGACACTATTACAAGCAGAAGTATGGGGCTGTCAAGATTCAACCCTTCTACTATGTCCCAAACTTTTTTTTTATTACATTTCTTCAAACTCAATGATTGTTTGAGGAGGAAGAAAATAATCTTTAAGGCTTAGTCTGCATGCACCGTTTCCCCAGAGTTTAAATTATTATTATTACACAGTATTTATATAGCTCCAACATTTACGCAGCAATTTACAAAGTCCATAGTTATGTCTCTAGCTGTACCTCACAGGAGCTCACAATCTAATGTCCCCACCTCAGTCCTAGGTCATTAATACAGTCTAAGGTCAATTTTGGAGGGAATCCAATTAACCTAACTGCATGTTTTTGGAATGTCCATGTTTAAATATTTATATTCATTCCAATAGGCCAGTCCACAGTAGAGCGTTTTTTTGATGGGCTATAAGGAAAATTAATTTTGCAGTTTTTAGGTTTTTAGGCTGATGTGTTGTAATTGCTCTATCTTAGCATGAGTAGTCTCAGCTATCAAGTAGATATAATAAAGATTGTACATCGTTTATAGAAACCATCAATGAGGGAGGAAGGCTGGAGCCTTATAGGAGAGGTGGGCAGCAGATCTGGGGAACTGCTATTAAGAACTGTTGGCACGTCTTTTGGCTTCTGTGGATCCATCATTACTTTAGGGCAAGTTGATTTACTATTACTATGTGTATGTGTGTGTGTATATATATATATATATATATATATATATATATATATATATATAGGCATAAAACCTGGGAATGTGGTAGATTTCCCTGTGCGCAGGCTAACATTTTCCCGGGTGGAGATATGTTAGTCTCCCATGTTTCTTATATATTTGTGATACCCACTTAGCTTGGAATTGATTCTATTTGATTTCCTTTCATACTATTCTATAAGTGGGATGCTCTTATTCATTTGAAACATATTAATTATAATCCTTATTGATTAGCATACAGCCTGAAAAGTTTTAAAGTAACATACTCTTGTCCCATTTATATATATAATATATATTTATATATATATAATCACTGTTTATATTCTACGGCTACATGAGTCCTCCAGAGAAGATAATGTGCTCCTGAAGAAGCAGATTTAATTCCAAGAAACGCGATGGCCTTGTAGGTTTTTTTAAAAAATGGATCACGCTGAATATGTTAAATGTATTTTAAGATGAGATTTATGTATAATGTATAACAAGAGTATACATCATTTTTTACAATAATTTTATTATGTTTTGTTAAATTAATATTTTGTTATGCCTAAAAAGCCCTTTTAATTATTATTTTTTTTTAGGTACCATCAATAATAGAGTCTTAGTTGTAAAGATTGGTAAATTTGGCCCGTACCTGGAATGCATTTCCGACTGTGCTTTATTCTGTGACTGGGGAGGTTGCTGAGGTTGTTGGCACTGGACTGGAGCAGCTGAGTAGTTCTGGGCATGGAGGGTACCGGAAGGGTGATATGGCTGCTGGCACTGGCTTTGCGTTCCTGAATGCTGGGTGGCTGGAGGGGGCTGGTGATAATTTTGTGGTTTATGTTGTTGCTGCTGCTGCTGTTGTTGTTGCTGCTGTTGCTGTTTGAAGCGTGACAGGCTAAAAAACAAGCCTAGAATGGCCTTCAAATTCCCATTCCTGATCTCTGCAAGACAAAAGACACAAAATATTAGAACTATGTCCACTACATTACTACACTACAAAACCTTCCAGTGCTTACTCTCACCCAGGAGATCTCCCAGACAGAACAAAAAAGCCCTTAGCTCTAAAACATTGAAAAACTGAGATCCAGTAATAATACAAATCGATGTAATTATAGTGAATACCGCAGCACTATAATGCCCGGGTAAGAAAATATCTGCACAGAGATTGTAATATTTTCCTGTGTTTTATATTGGTTTCTTTCAGGTGTCCACACATAAATCATACACTTTGGATAACTTTACTGACTTCTTTACCTTGTTTTTGTGGGGCTGTTGCATGTGTGCCAATTAGATTGCAAGCCCTTTTGGGAAAATAAATAAAATAAAAAGTTTTATGTTCTGTGTGCCTTTACATCTTACAAACAGATTGGAGCACAAGTTCATTTTACCAGATGGGTCCTATCAATACATAGGTTTGGACAGCGTTGATGTAGGTCATTATATCTTCTATACATAAAGAATACCTTGAAGGAACACACACTAATAAAATAAAAACACACATGTGAAAGACAGAAGATTATCTTCAACATCACACCAACTCCCATCTCTGGAGATTGGACTGCTGGAACCAACCCAGAGAGCATTGCACAATCAGCATGGACTGGTCTATGGGAATCTAAGGAAACCTAATGTCTTTTAGAGATATACATGTGAATTTGAACATCTTTATGTAATCTTATTCATTCCTGCTCATAAATTCCCAATTCCCTAGTGTACAAGGGGGCAGCCCATGAGTGTTCGTTAGTAATGATTACATTTAAAGGCTGTTTTCTTTTTATCCCGTTCAGCAGTGCATAGTTTGTGTTTTATTTAATGTAGGTCTTTAACATAGGTTAGAAAGATATACTAACAGCCATGAGATTACTTACAACCCAGTTTGGCTGATTACAGTCAGATAAGGTAAAGCAATGACAGCTGTACGACCCCCGGCTAGGTGTCCAGTGTAAACCAATAGCCAACTCACCTCTATATTGTTTGATAACTCCACCTCAGTGATATTGCACTGTAAAATTTTGATAGACCTGACTTTAAAAAGTGAAGATTGGCTATGTTATAGGTAACACCTACAAAATGTGCAGTGTGCCTAGGCATTACCTTAGGAATTTTCACTTTTTCCTAAATTCCTTTCAAAAGACAGCAGAGTACCTCCTGTCCCTTTTAGCTCTATATCTGCAGAATATGAAAATGTGAATCACAGTCAACAGATTTGGAGTCTCTACTGTTCACCTTGCTGGAGAAGAAGCTGTACCTGAGGGCTTGCTGTGCAAGGATCTTCCTGCCTCTGTTTTAATATTCCTGTAGATCTGTGCTTCTCGCACTACTTGATCATACCCCACCAGTCATCAGACTCCTTGTCATCAGGGAGACGGCTCTCATAGAAGGAAGCAAAGCCCTGCTCCTCTACCAAGATAGCCACCTCCACACCGAGACGCATTGCAGAACAGGGCATGGTAACTCAGTAAGTTGGGAAAGATCAGCTGTCATCTGCTTGCTTTGTTTCTACACTATTCAAGTCTATTGTATTACCACACACTGTACTGTAATTTATTTGGTGATTAATCTGATTTTCCCTACTGAGAATAAGGTAGGGTGGGTAGAATACTAAACAACGATAAAAGAGTATAGCAATATTTATACATATGTACATATATTTTTATATATTTCTATACATACATTTATATGTTTATATATTTATATTTATTTTAGATATATACTACCCAGTCTACCTTTGTAGTACAACATTCCTGAAGGAGCAAAACTGCTCTGTGAAACGCGTCGAGTGATTTATTTTAAGGCTTTTGAAAATAATTTGTATAAATGCAAAATGTAAGGATTATGTGGTAGCAGTATTTTGTTTAGTGGTCATAGGGGCCCAGGGCTTTATATTTTTATGTATTTGGTTTTAAAATATGTAACAATAAAAATTATTTGCTTTTAGGCTAAATAATTTATCTTACTGTATTAGTACCTATAAAGTCCCACTTTTTCTGGAAATCCCTATATTCATATAGGGATTCACTTATTCTAAAGGCTATAGAAAGGACAAGGTTGGCTACATCTTTCACTATCTTCCCTATTATGTTTGTTTTTTCCTTTAGTGCTTTTTTATAAGAATATAATCGCTATAATAATGTTTAGGGGCAATATTGGAATTATTTATAGCAAGCAGCAAAATATTTTGTTTTGTCAGATCACATTGTCTCTAACATTGTCTTTAATATATATCTTGGAAAGCTGCACTATAAAAATCTGGTGGTGCAGAAAATGGGTAAAAACAAAACATCCCCCAACTAAAGTTGTATTGGGGTGAAGTTCTACACCGACAAATGCTGGAGGTAAACTGAAACTGTGTTTTCAGGGAATACGAATTATACAGTCAATTTAAAGAATGGATATTTTCTAAAGAGTTCCTTTCATAATAGCCCTAGTTCCTGACATTTGCACTGTAGCAGTTATGTGCCGGTAGTACAGTCCAGCCAAGAGCAAACGAGCGGCACAGGAGAGCGTCCGTGTAACAATGATACAGATGGAGAGTGATGTGGCTACTGGTCTGTGAAAGGCTGACAATATGGAAGCCAGGCGGGAGTCACATGGTCAGGTCATGGGTGACACCGGGGCCCCGCAGACAGCTCCATTCATTGGATTTACAGCAGTAATTACTAGTGCAGACAGAGGATAGGAACAGGTGCTCGTTCAATTTACAAGTGTATATGTTTCAAGAGTTAAAAGACAAGCCACAGTCTGCAAGGAGACAGAAGGGACAAAAACAGAATAATCTTTAGCAGAAAGGGCCCTAACAGGGACTCCTATTAACAGGTGTGAACAAATAGTGATTTATCCCTTTACAAGAGGTGTCAGAGATTTTATTGCTTTGTGTTGGTGGAGACTTTACTAAGCTTTGGCCAGCTCCATTCAATGGAAATGGGATCCATTTACAAGTTTCTGCACACAATTTACAGAACAAATAACACTGTTAGTGACATGCATCTGATAATGTGCAGGCAGGATAACAGCTTTGTGTGAGCAAGAATTTAGATTTCTTTTTTTTTTTAGTCCTTTAGAGAAATTCTAGCAAAATATTTAGTGAATTTCAATAACTGTAATATTTACTAGATTATCATGCAAGTGACTGTAATGGTTTTGTTTTTAATTTAGCTGTTTTAAATGACTATTACTATAATTAAGATTAATGGATTTATTTACACAGATCTGTAAACATTTCCTTTTGCTGTAATTTGTACATAGGAGAATGTATTCCTCCGCAGTCTTTCTTTATCATGACAAAAACAAAAAAATGGTTAACTGCCCAGGGTATCTACTATGTGCAATCAGTTCTATAGATTTGGACTGAGAGGAGCAGTAAAGCTTCTCAATCAGTATGTAACAAGAGTAAGAACATGGCTGCCCTCGTGTCATCCTGGACTGGTAATGCTGGGAGACTTGGGAATCAAAGATATACACAGCCCACAAATTTAAGACTAATGATACCTACAGCCCCCCACTTTAGGACAGGTGATACCTAGAATTCACCTCCGTATTACCAATGGCATTCACAGCCCCCGCTGTGAAACCAATAACTCCTATATCCCCACACACACACATAAACACACATTGTAGGACAGGTAATAGCTAGAATACACCTCTGTATCACCAATAGCATTCATAGCCCCTACTGTAGAACCAATGACACCTACAACCCCTCATTTCCCACTGCAGGACAGGTAATACCCAGAGTTGACCTATATAACACCTGTGGCATTCAAAGTCCTCTACTATAGGATTGGCAAACCTAGAAGTAACCTTTGTAATGCAATGGCACCCAGTTCCCTGGTGTAGAGCCAATGACACATACAGCCAGCTCCTTCCTGAATGTAGGACTGATAGCACCTACATTCCCCCACTGTAAGATAAGTAATTCCTAGAGGTCACCTCTGTAACACCAATGGCACCCACAGTTCCCCAGTGTAGAACCAATGACACATACAACCAGCTCCTTCCCCACTGTAGGACTGATATCACCTACATCCCCCCACTGTAAGATAAGTGATACCTAAAGGCCACCTCGGTAACACGAATGGCACCCACAGTTCCCCAGCGTGGAACCAATGACACCCCGTACCCCCCCCCACCCACACTGTAGGACCGATGACACCTACAGTCCCTCACTGTAGGATAGGTAACACCTAAAGGTCACCTCTGTAATACCGATCACACCCACTGTCCCCCAGTGTAGCAATAATTCCTATAGCACCCTACTGTCCAGTGTTGGGGAGGTAATGCCTAAAGTTCATTTCTGTAATAATGATGGCACCAACAGTCCCCTAGTAAAGGACTAATGTAAAGGACTAAAGGCACCTAGAGTTCTCTGCTATAGAACCAATGATACCGTCTGTCCTCCATTGGTGAAACCCACAGTGCTCCAATCATAGATTACAACCATCATAGCACCTCACTCCAGGGCTAAAAACATCCACAATACCCCATTCTTGAACAGCCGAACTACACAGCCCCCCAACTTCATAAACCAATAACACCAACAACCCCTACTCTTGGACTCCTAACACTTCTAGTGCACTATTCTTGAATTGAGAACATCTACAGTTCCCTAATCCTGGATTTATGACAGCCATGGAACCCCAGTCTTGGACTGATAATGTGCACAGTCCAGATTATAGGCACCTCGTCTTTTACTTGTGGATCATTTGTGACCTAATACACCTGGGGGAAACCTTCAATACTAATCGTGTAAATGTATCAGAGCTTCCCTTCAATCTGATGGTGACTAGAGACACATAACTATTGTCAAGAATGTTCTGCTGTACAATCTCAGCACAAATGTTGCATTCTTCTTAGATTCAACAAATTGGTTTTAAACTTACCCAGTTCTTGTTTCCTACAAGATCACCCGGAATTTGCATGAATCTTATGTAACTCCAGCACTTTCATAACTCCTAATGTAAAATTCGTCATTCCCTTAAGACGTGTGTCCATCAATGGCCTTATCTGTACAATTTTCCACCTCCAGGCAATGCTACCACCAGCTGCTGCAGCACATTTCACCTCCCGGTTATCCTGCCCCTACCCTCCTCCCGGGTGCAATTTGTCATATTTCTGGGTGAAATATAAGCTCAATCTATGCCCACACAAATACAGATCCCTTCCACCCGCTTTACACGATGACACTTTTATTTTTGTGTGTACAACTGGTATTACAAGTCATCGCAGTATTTCCAGCCTTGCACTTGTGTCACTGAAATAGAGTGACATGAAATACACCACCTATTTCTGGAGCCTGGAATTTCGAGAGAGACAAAGAGACCTTTCTGCTTCAGGAAGAACAACCTGAGAGCTCTTCTTTTCAAGCTTAAATCTAGACAATTAACAGTTCAACTGCCCGGGGAGAGGACAATGACGGCTCATAGGCTTTATTTACTTTGTCAGCGTGCAATATGACAGGTCCTAATCCTCCTGGATTGCTGGATTTCACAGGTTTTGTGAAAGCGATTGTGAGAAATCGGAGGTTTGTCATTCCAAAAAAGGGCACGCGGTTTCCCCCCGGTCACGTGACTTGCCCCAGCAAAACAAAATGATCAGATTTCTTACATTTACTTATAATTTAATAGAATTAGAAATAGAATTAATATGGGAAAGTAGAACCCTAAACATTTTATATATCTTGCCTTTGCAGCACTGGGTCTCAGGTTCGAATCTCGGCCAGGACTCTGCATGGAATTTGCAGGTTCTCCCGTATTTGCATGCTTTTCCTTAAGGCACTCCAGTTTCCTCCCACATCCCAAAAACATGCAGTTAGGTTAATTGGCTTCCCCTTATAATTTGTCCTAGGCTGTGTTAATGACATATGGCTATGGTAGAGACATTAGATTGTGAGCCCCTTTGAGAGATAGTTAGTGAACTGCGCTGCGTAATATGTCACCGTTATAAAAATGCAAATAATTAAATATTATAAAGGATCTTTTTCCAGCTTCTGTTCTGTAGGTACTAAAGCCACCATCAACCTATAGGATAGTGCAGTGCTAAGTTCAGGATCTGCTGCTTGAATCACCTGGTCTGGGTCTGTTCTAGTATTGTTTTATTTGAAAAACTTATAGTAGCTTAGTTGCATTAATTTGTAGCAAATTATTTTAGAAAAAGAAATTTTATGTGTATAATTCCAGCTTTTTTAGATGGCCTGTACCTAAAAACGTCAATACGAATGGTAAGAAACATGAAGGGCAATGCATGGAATGAAATATTTACATTTTCTGGATGTCACAGGGTGCCTAAGCCTTTGGTCACATGATGCAGGGAAGAATCAGATTTTAAACAGAAATCATGTGACCAAATGTCTGGTGTCCTTGTCACACAGCTGGCATAAGAGGAAGAAAGGAGGGGCACAGTTCCCAGGGTATTTGTTTATAGAAATATACACACATCATTTATTACTTTAAATGCACATTTCCCATGTGTCTACAAAAAAGAAAAAAAAAAACAGCCTTCCCACCTACCTACCCCATAAGCAGCCTTCCCACCACTCCTATTCTGCCGCCTCTTTGTAGTTCTCCTAATTGGCTTCCATTTCACCTGAGAATTAAATTCATCTCCTGTGCTTTGCCTTCAAATGACTCCACAGTTCTTGTCCCACTTACCTGTCTGACCTGATAAAAAGAGAGAAAGATACCCCCCCCTAGCCACTCTCTTTGCTCCTCCAATGACCTACTAATGACTTCTTCACTCATAACCTCCTCACATGAACGGCTCCAAGACTTTTCTAGAGCTGCCCCGACTCTCTGGAATGGTCTTTCTCGTCCTATTCGGCTTGCTCCTACTTTCTGCTCATTTAAAAGAGCCCTCAAAACCCAACGCTTCACCCTCACCTACCCATCTTCTTTTGTCTTTAAAATTCTCACTACTTCATCTCCTAGATTGTAAGCTCTTTGGTCCTTTTCTCCTCCTGTGTCACTGTCTGTATCTGTCTGTCATTTGCAACCCCAGTTAGGTGTACAGCGCTGCGTAATATGTTGGCGCTATATAAATCCTGTTTATTAATGGTAACGATAATAATAAGACAATGAACAGGAGAGGTGTTCTGTTTTACAGAAGATGACAACGTCTGGATTTCTGTGTAGCATTGTGTTGTCAGCTCATTACAAGTTAGGAGCTCACTGGAGCTTTAGCACTATTTGTAACAATTTAAAGAGACAAAAAGAGAAACATAAGAATTGGAGAAATGTTGTGAATGTTTTTTTTTCTTTGTGCCCTGACATGCACTTTTTAGATTACTGCTGACCAATTGTAGAAGTTAGATAATAAAAGCAAACATTTGGTTGGTTACTCTGAGCAACGTTTGCCCTGTGTCTTACCCCCGGGTGTTTATAAATGACTTCTATTGTCCACCTGCAGTCAGACAAACAGAAACATTCAGGACTTACCCTCGGCTGACAGGCCTTGTATGTTAATTCCTTTGGCTGCCAGGAAGCTCAGGCACGCATCAATATTTTCAATCTAAAGAAAACAGAAGGTGACAGGTTACATGGAGCGGTGTGACAACAAACTCCTTAGCATCATTGTGCGAATTCATGTTTGGGAACACAAGAATAACATTCATCAAAGTTATAAATGCAGAGCACTATTGAAGGTGTGGTCAGGTCTGTGTGTACTAATGGGGCCATTAAATGAAAGTGTCCACACACTAAAATGATTTCAAGGCAGATTTGATTTAGAACCCTGGGCAAGAGGTGGAGCAGTGGCACAAAGGTTGCAGAGCAGGCAGGGGACGGGGCAGTGGCACAAAGTCTGCAGACAAGGTGGGACAGGGTCACAGGGTATGGAGAGCAGCCAGGGTATCAAGCAGAGCCACCGAGGTCATTGGTACATTCTTCAGAGCAGGCAGGTGGCAAGGTAGTGAAATAGGGTCTGCAAAAAAGGAGGGACAGGGTCACAGGGTATGGAGAGCAGCCAGGGCATCAAGCAGAGCGACCAAGGGCATTGGTACATTCTTCAGAGCAGGCAGGTGGCAAGGTAGTGAAATAGGGTCTGCAGAAAAGGAGGGACAGGGTCAC
The DNA here is from genome assembly GCF_032062135.1 of Pyxicephalus adspersus. Classification (NCBI taxonomy): domain Eukaryota; kingdom Metazoa; phylum Chordata; class Amphibia; order Anura; family Pyxicephalidae; genus Pyxicephalus; species Pyxicephalus adspersus. Next base: position 63,373,076 of record NC_092866.1, on the reverse strand, counting down.
AGGGTATGCAGAGCAGGCGAGACAAGACAATGGCACAGGGTGTAGAGAAGGTAGAAGAGATCACAGGCTCCGCAGAGCAGGCAGGAGTAGTGGCAAAGAGTCTGCAGAGAAGATGGCACAGGTTCAGAGGGTCTGCAGGGCAGACAGTGGCACAGAATCTTCAGGGCAGAACTATAGTACCTACAGTAGAATTTATATGTATATTTTTATGTTATGGGTATAAAGAAAACATAAACCAAATTCTCTTCTGCATGGTATTTCTTCTCTGGTTTCTTTGGGATTTAGCTTTTGTTGTGCTTCTTTTTTTTTTTACAGTTATTTTAATTAATGTACTTTTCTGCAGATTTTTTTAACCAATAAACAAATCCTCTATTTTTTCAAACACTGGAAAACAAATACCAAAATAAATACAATAAATCAGAATATAATGAAGCATCGTTAATTGTTTTACAAATAAAACAATACTTTCTTATAAATATAAATTGCACCAATAAACATAGCAGGCTGGCAGCTTAGAACGGGCTGGTCATGTGAGCTGACGCGGCCGGGTTTGAGCCGTAACGGTTAGCTGGCTATTGTTATGGTACAGTATTGACAAAGGGAACCGCTGCACACAATAGAGAGCCAAGTGAATGGACGGGCAGGACCCCGGGTCTCAGGATAAATTATTCCAGCCATGAGAAGACTGCAAGAAGAGAGCAGTCAGTTGTGGCAAGAACTGGCTGTCAGTGAGATGGATGGCGTGCCATGCATAGTGTTTTTACAGCAGCTACGAGGGGACGCTCACAAAAATAGACCAGCTGCAACTGTCACCCCGCAAGCTAGCCGGAATAATCTGTGACAAGTGGCTGGGATTAGTCTGTGCAAAAACTGAAGAATTTACTTCACATGTAGCTTAAGGTACAGAAGGAATTTGGTCGCTGCAGCAAAATATGTAGCAATGTACAGCCACATAAGAGGAATGGCAACTAAGTTATTTATAAAGTTTGCAACATAACTCCCATATCTATTAGAGCTTATATAGCCCTTCAGCCATATTTAATTTAATAAGGAAATCTCAATGATGTGTTAAATACGTAGGGCGCCATTGGTGACTTCTGCTTCAAAATATGCTAGTTTCTGGCTTATATGCTAAGGGTTGGCTTCCATATTTCCTCCACAAATATAAAGAAGCCCCAGCACATCTCTTGTGTTATCTAAAACAGTTCTCTATGTTCTAATCAAAAACTACAGAATGTTTAGAGATTGGGATTAGTTCAGTAGTTAGCAAAATACTGGAGTTTTTGGAGCTGGCAACATTCAGTGCACAAAAATGCTTCTAGTTGGATTAAAGAGTATTGTATTTTTTCTGTGCCTTGGCATAGACTTTATGTGCAAAATCCCAGATCAACCAATCAGAATTATCTCTGCTAAAGATGGGCGATACAAGACTAATCCCAATTGGATGCTTTAAGTTACTGTACACTACTGTAACAATACATAAAAATTTACTTACAAAACTATAAAATTGTTTTAAACGCATGAAATAAAAAACACCTGTAAAACCTGGCCTACATTCTACAAACTTTGTAGTGCAAGGGCCTCCATAGTCATACATGTATTAATTGAATTATCCACAACTATTGTGTGATACTTCCCACATCTTCTAGATTGTAAGCTCTTCGGGGCAGGGTCCTATCCTCCTCCTGTGTCATTGTCTGTATTAGTCTGTCATTTGCAACCCCTATTTAATGTACAACGCTGCCTAATATGTTGGCGCTATATAAATACTGTATAATAATAATAATATTAGGTTATATTGGTCCTCACATTACAAAGGAGAATGTAATGTGCATGATGACATTAAAATATATTTATAATATTAGAAGGTGCAGGGCCAGTTTTACGGGAGAGACATGACTAATTTTAACAATTAAAAAGGGATCATGAAACCCGTGAGCTTCAATTGACAAGACTTTTAATTGAAGGTGAAATCCCCAGGGGTGTAACCATTCTCAGAACAAGGATAAGCATATCAGGTGTTAGTGAGTAATGAAAGAGGATGAAGGTGACAGCCTTGGAGCAAGCTGGCATTGGCAGTAAGTCTGCTCTTTCACCCATTGTTTTTGAAGGTGAACTTCAATTTAGCTAAATCTAAAGTAATATAGGCAAAAAAAAAAAAACAATTCAGGATCAGGTCACACAGGTAGCAGAGATCCTTCGGAGCGGTCAATCAAGGTTCCAACACAGGAGAGATCAATGTCATCACTCACCATTTGTGATCTGTTCTTGGGGCAGCCATTGATGTCTTCAATCTTCTCATTCGCTGTTAAGAGAAAAGAAGGGAAGTGAGAAATATTGCCGGTCAGGTATGTGGGATGAAGCATCCAACAAGCACAGCAGAGAACAAGTCAACATGTGAAACACTAAAAGACATCCAGAGAGAGGTGGGGGATTTTACAAGAGCGGCCCACCCAAGACAGCTGAAGAGGGGTCATCTAGGGAGCGGAGACAACTGTTCACGGATTTTACAATCTAGAATCATTCAGGGATCTACCGGAGACAACCAAGGACCAATCTGGCCAATCAGCTGAACATGATACAAATACACTGTAAACAATCAGAAGACTCTGACATGAAAAGTTACATTGAATAGAAGTTAAAGTTAGAACAATTATAACTGTATATAGGGGAAAAAATGATCTGAAACAGCTCAAGTATAGCCAAAGCCAAAATATGTGTTTATACCAGAGCAAGGAATGGTTAAACACCTATGAGGCTAATATTTGATTTATTTTTGCTGTTTGATATCTTTACAACAGGAAGTAAGAGAAAATCTCTATAAGGGGATATCTCCCCTTAAACAATTGTCATCGAAACAGATATCTCTGTTGTAAGATTTTTCTCAAACCCTGTCTGTAAAATTGTGAGTTTTATCCTTTTCTGTCCTAGTGATAATGGTCAAGAAAGCAAACAGAGGGTGAATTTCTCCAGAAAAGATTCAAATATGTTGTACTGAGTGGGGAAAAAGGATCCTGGAAATTCCTGATGGTTGGAGAGAACACCGATTGCTTTATTGATAAAATATCAGAATAATAGCCAACACGTTTCAGACGATACTCCTTCTTCAGGGCTGGTGTTCTCCAACCATCACAAAATCCCAGGACCTTTTTATTTCCCCCTTAGGGTGCTTCTAACCTTTCTTCAAAACCAGAGGAGCCAAATTTAATGATCCTCCATTAAACCAGGGTTCCTTCAGAGGTTGCTGGGGGTTCCTTGAGCAGTTTGTGCCTCCCAGGTCAGTTTAAGTGACCCCAATGATCTTTTTGAGTATCTGTAAGGATGACAATCTTCCCACTGGTTAGCAATGTAAGAGGAATTGTTTCCACTGACCATCATATTAATGTACTGTGAGCTGTGGATATAGTAATTATAGAAGGGGTTTCCTGAAGACCATAGGGTTCCCCCATGTAAAAAAAGTCAAGGAACACTGCTCTATGGGCTAACATAGTCTGGCTATTACCAAAAAAAGTCTAGCACTACATACAGGTGTACTTTACAATGAATGTACCTGTACTGTTCAGCCAATTGTTCTGTGATCATTTCCATGTTAGGCAATAAGATTCCTTGATAAAAAGTTAGCTGTGTGCAAAAAAAATCACCCCATTCACAACACCCTTATTTTATGAATCGTCAGCCCAGAACATTCTCTGAAATTGCAACAAATGTATCTATTATTATGATGTGTATGTAGTAGGAATGTATTATGATGTAGCTCATGGATCTGTCTTTGTCTTCCAGGAGGTCTGCAAAAAAACTAAACATGGAGGGTGACTGCCTAGTAATGGCTGCACCATGTGGGTGCCTATGGAAACGTCATGACCAAGAACTTACCTTTAAATTGCCAGTGGGAGATCTCACCATTGAGCATTCACCTAAACATGTAATCGTTTAGGTTCAGCAAACCTTACAGTACTAATAGACAACTCATGTAGCACAGCAGCTCAGGGGTTAGCACTCTGGCCTTTGCAGCGCTAGCTCCCAAGTTGGAATCTCAGCCAGGACACTATCTGCATGGAGTTTGCAGGTTCTTCCCGTGTCTGTCTGGGTTTCCTCTGGGTACTCTGGTTTCCTCCCACATTCCAAAAACATGCAGTTAGGTTAATTGGTTTCCCCCCAAAATTGCCCTAGACTGTATTAAAGATATATGACTATGGTAGGGACATTAGATTGTGAACCCAGCTAGTGACATGACTATTAACTTTGTGCAGCGCTATGTCAGTGCTATATAAGACCTGTGTAATAAAAATAATAATAATAATAATAATAATAATAATGTAGTTATTCCCATAACACACATATTTGCATTTGACCGGTGACCCTAAAAGACCCAAATACACAGGAAATTTTTTCTCCATGCTGCCACTGATATGCAAAAAAAGAATATACAGCCTGTTTCTCTTCTTTCTCACCTCCCTATAGATGTTGCAGAATTCTATACATTGCTGTATATTGCATAGAGACCGATGACTGCAGACATTCCTGCAAAGTTTTAACATGTTCCCGGCTCTGTTTACACCTCCTGCGTGTGTTTGTCGAGTAGCGGAGGACCATCACCTATCAATCTGACGAGTGGCAGGATGGCGTCTGTGAGATATACAGCAATATGGGAAATTCCTGCAGGCAAAAGATTGTCAGTGTATGGTGGACGTAAGAATGTGATAAACTGGTGTCGCCCCTGGGAATTGCTGGATAGCTGGAACTGTGAGGAGAGTATGAGAGCCTTTTCTGATTATATATCTCACGCTGAAAGGCAGAACATCTGTTTATTCTGCATGGACGTGGGTAAACGATGAAGAGGACCTGTCAGTGACACATTAAAGTGTTCTGAAATCCAAAAGCTTTATCCTTAAGGGAAGGGAAGGGAAGGAATAGAACCCTCCTCAGGTTTTAATTGCAGTTTGTGTCACCTAAAGGGAAAACTTACATTATTTGTCCTGGTTACAGATTGTCAAGAACCAGAAACTGGCATGGTGCATATGTTACATTTTTGGCCATTAATATCAATGAAGGTAATCTCGGCTATGACATTCTTTCATTCAGAAAAATTGCTTGCAGTGTATGAAACAATGACTAGACTTCAGAGGAACACTACAAAGGATGAAGATACAACTTTTGCTTTTGTTAAGCGTTTGTAGTAACATTGGGGCTCATGTCAATGAGCATTTTTTTTTATGCATTTTCCATTTGACCGCATGCAGCTGTGTTTGAATGCAAAACACAGAAAAGACTTAATAGAACACGCTGTATTCAAAGAAATGCAAAGCAGGTCAAACACAGCCGCCATGTGTATGGCACCGTTAAAGTCTATGGGATTTTGCTGACCTACGCTTGACATGCGTCCATCAAAACACCAATCAACATTGGCCCTTAGTAGACAATTTTATACTGTACACAATACTTTATTTGAAAAAGATTTTGTTCCCTCAGGCATCATAAACAGACATTTGTTTGCAACTTTTCAAATGCTTTACAAACACAAAAGCAAGCACAAAATGAGAATGTTTGCATTGCTTTGCATTGATTTTGAGCCCATTGGCATGTCTGGCAGGTACAGGCAACTTAAAGAGCATGCCAAGCTAATTCATGTCCGTGGCATTGCATGGTAAATGCACCACTGGTAAGAGATTCTGGCAAGGTGTTCAAAAAGTGTTTGTTCAATACACTAAAATGGCAAATAAAGCAAAACACGCAAACTGTTTTTCAAGGTGTTCTGAGACCTACAACCACCTCATAAACACATCTAAAACATAGAAAAACACAAACACAACATACAAGGGGTATGAGGACCTTTTAAAGCTGAACTCTGGGTGAAAAGGTTCTCTCCCACTGGGGTTCTCCCCACATCAAATTAGCTAAATGTTGATTTTTGTCTAGGGGGAACAGAATGCCGATTTCCTTATCATATTCATTGTTCCCTGGCAGCCACACTCCCCTCTTCTCTCCGATGTTCCAGGTTGTAAGTGGGCCCTCAATGTCATTTACAATGCAGGTCTACTTCTCCTGCATTGTGAATGTCCTATCAGTCGCTGTACCAGAGAAGCTTACAATCTAATGCCCCCCCCATTGTAACACACTATTATTATGCATTTTTACTCTGACATATACCGAAGTGCTGCACAGAGAATATTGAGCCAGTCCTATCAGTCTCTGTACAGAAGAGCTGATACTCTAATGTCCTCCTCACAGTCACACACTATTAATATACATTTATATAGCTCTGACATATACTGCAGTGCTGTACAGACAACACTGAGCCAGTCCTATCGGTCTCTGTACAAAGGAGCTGACACTCTAATGCCCCCACAGTCACACACTATTATTATACATTTATCTACCTCTGAGATATACCGCAGTGCTGTACAGAGAATACAGAGCCAGTCCCATCAGTCTCTGTACAGAGGAGCTGACACTCTACTGACCCAATGGCACTTGGCACACATAAGCAATTTCTCTATTGTACAGAGCACCTAGAAAACAATCTCTCTATAAATATCAATCTCGTTCCCGTGAAGATTTACTTAAAAACTTTAAAAACACTTTCTTAGAACATTTGTTTTGTGTGTATAACACCTGCAAACATTTCCAGGAATAATAAAGGCGTTCAGGAGTGTACAGAGGACAGAACGATTTCTTCTTTGTTATTTTCAAGAAAATTGTAAAAGCTGAACAGACCAGAGAGATATTTATTCAGGACTAGCTATGAAGGTTCACCCACTTCTTCCTGGCCCAAGAAATACTACTTAAATCCGAACAAAGAGGGAGAACCCCCATAGCTTGTCCTGTGATACGAAGTGTCTGTGCAAGTAAAAATCACATACAGTGCTCTGTTTAAGTGGAAAATACTCTGCAATAATTTGATTAATGTTCAATTAGTAGTGATTAACAATCATTATCCTAACTAGATATCTGCTATTACTAAGACTGCTGGAAACAATGATCAATCACCATTTACTGGCAAAATATAAATTACTTTGTTTGTTCATTTTAATGGTCATCCAGAACCTCCTCTGAAATTTTGGCAGACAACCTAAAACTTGTGCTATGGTACACAAAGCTTGTCCTGGGATTGTAAATAACTATTGCAATGTGTGTGGCCAGATTTAACCTAGGAGCGACACTACAATATCAGCGGCACACAAGTATGGACATGTTCTGAGCAATTCAGTAAACTTTATCCAGGTGGCAGAAAGTTCTTTGTCGTCTCCAGGATTGTGTCAGATTGTTCTTCAATGCTCAAAAAGCAAAATTTGACTTACCGACAACCTGAATGATGTCGGCCAGCAGCACCCCGTCCGTCACATCCTGCTGGAGGTCTTTAATCAGACGCTTGTGTCCTGATTTTGCCAGGTAGTGATTCGCCCAGTCTGTGTAAATCTGAAACAGAGTGAAAAATAAAAAAAGACTTAAGTACATGTAAAGTCGCCTTCCCCTCTTATTATTAAGACAGAATCCAGAAAAAGAGCAGAGAGATTTAACAAAGCGTAAGACTTATTAACATTCAGGACATGTTACAAATCTCCAGTGCTTCTCCAATAGCCAGTGCTTTCTTCTATTGAGCCGTGTGACATCACAGCTTAGCGTGAGGCAAAGAGAATGCCAGTGAATGGGCACAGCCCGGCCGGGCTCAGCCGCAGTCATTTCAGCTCTATCCCACAGACTCCTTCGCTTTCAATAGATTATGTTGGGGGGATTAGCTGTTCCCCCCATCAGAAAAGGCAAATGTGTTTGTTTTCAAACTCCCCAATCACCACACCGGCTGGTAATATGACAACAGAACCCAAGGCTGTGTGCCCCCCACCAGATGCCCAAAAAATCCCAAAACAAACAAAAAAAAAAACAAATACACTTTTAAATACTTTGCATATGCAAATTGTACAGAAAGGAAATTATAATTATAGTTTTTATATTCCTATGAAATATTTTAACTGTTATTATTACTTTGTATTTATAGAGCTCTGACCCTATCTGTAGTGCTGTACAAAGCAAAGTAAACCTGTCCCTGCTTTAGAACATATTATACTCTAATACCTTCATCACCAACACAGACACACTGTTATTATTATTATACATTTATATAGCTCTGACATATACCATAGTGCTGTACGGAAAACACTGAGCCAGTCCTATCAGTCTCTGTACAGTGGAGCTGACACTCTATTGCCACCCCTCCACATTCACATTCTATTATTATACATTCATATAGCTCTGACATATACCGCAGTGCTGTACAGAGGACACTGAGCCAGTCATATCAGACTCTACCAGAGAAGCTTACACTCTATTGCCACCCCTCCACATTTACATTCTATTATTATACATTCATATAGCTGACATATACCGCAGTGCTGTACAGAGGACACTGAGCCAGTCCCATCAGTCTCTGTACAGAGGAGCTGACACTCTATTGCCACCCCTCCACATTCACATTCTATTATTATACATTCATATAGCTCTGACACATACAGCAGTGCTGTACAGAGAACACTGAGCCAAGTCCTATCAGTCTCAGTAGAAAGGAGCTGACGCTCTAATGTCCCTCCACATTCAAACACTAATATTATACACTTTTATAGCTCATACATATACCGCAGTGCTGTACAGAGGACACTGAGCCAGTCATATCAGACTATACCAGAGGAGCTTACATTTTATTGCCACCTCTCCATAGTCACACTCTATTATTATACATTCATATAGCTCTGACACATACAGCAGTGCTGTACAGAGAACACTGAGCCAGTCCTATCAGACTCTGTACCACAGGAGCTGACACTCTAATGTCCTCCTATAGTCATGGATGGGATCCAATAGCACAAGATGGCACTTGACACACAAATCACCGATTTCTCTATTGTACAGATCACCTAGAAAACAATCTTTCTATAAATATCAATCTCGTTCTCGTGAAGATTTACTAAACGTAGCAAACATACCACAGACCTACTCAGAATATACAACTCTTTCCTCAGACATTTTTTAGGTTGGGTATAACACCTGCAAACATCTCCAGGAATATTCAAGACGTTCAGGGATTTAAAGAGGACAGGAAGACTCTTCTTTGTTATTTTCAAGAAAATGGTGAACAGACCAGAGAGATAAAAGTGAACACACACACACACACACACACACACACACACGTTTTATTATTTCCTCCAAGTAAACTGCACTTACAAATATTTACACACTAAACAGAAGTACACAATGACAACAGCTTGATAACAAGTTTATGGCAGCCATATAAAGGTCACTTTTCTCCTAAACCTTCCACTTTAAAAACTTCCAACAAACACTCCCTGGAAATAAGATCTGAGTGGATTACAACCACCAACATCCACCTAAAACTGCCTCTGGATGGACTGACCCCTAAACTGTGTAAGCAGTGTACACAGCTGTTCAAACGCATTGTATTTTTTGTCCTTCTAAAACTTTGTACAAGGCAACAGGAAATAATGATACAATGTAATGATATGTAATGATAATAAATATTAACAATATGCTAGGAATAAAATTGAAACTCCTGTGCTTTGGCTGCAAATCCCTCCACAGTTCTTGTCCCACTTACCTTTCTAACCTGATAGAAAAATCCCCCCCTAGCCGCTCTCTTCCCTCCTCCAATGACCTACTAATGACTTTCTCACTTATAACCTCCTCACACGCACGGCTTCAAGACTTTTCTAGAGCTGCCCCGACTCTCTGGAAGGGTCTTCCTCGTCCTATTCAGCTTGCTCCTACTTTCTGCTCATTTAAAAGAGCCCCCAAAACCCAACGCTTCAACCTCACCTACCCGTCTTCTGTCTCCTAAACCCTCACTACTTCCCACCATTCCATATCCCCTATTGTGTGATACTTCCCCCACCTCCTAGACTGTAAGCTCTTCGGGGCAGGGTCCTCTCCTCCTCCTGTGTCACTGTCTGTATCTGTCTGTCCTTGGCAACCCCTATTTAATGTACAGCGCTGCATAATATGTTGGCGCTATATTAATACTGTTTAATCATAATATTTGGTCCAAAAAAAAAAGACATTCACTGTACATCATTATGAAGAAAGGAGCCCAGCCTGCACTAAAAATGAGGATATATGGCTGCCTTTGTGTACGTATATAATTTCAATATTTATAAAATATACAAAGTAAATGTTTTAAAAGACATGAATACATTTACAAAATATTTTACTTTATTATATGCATCTAAAAATATGATGTGATGAAAACTCACTACATACATTACAAACCACTAAATTTTCCAATGCCCTTAAACATGTAAACGTCAAACCTAATCTTCAGCTTTCAATAAACAATCACTGGTGATCCTGTCGTAAGATTTCTTGTTCAGGTATTTCCTGTTATAGAGTGACAACTCTCTGTCCCTGCTCCCCAATTCATATCATGGCATCTAAACTGTGCATACATCAGATATCCCATTCCAGGCACATTTGCATGTTGTATTTTGTCTGGTGACACACACAATGCTGAACACAGATATATTAGCAGCGTCACATCATAGCCAGCATGAATCACCCCATGGAGTGCAGAATGAAGGAAGATTAAAGGGAAGGCGCACCTGTACTCCAATGACTCATATCAGTTTCTGTACAGTGAGATGGATGGACACAGCTGGCGGTGATCCATGGACTCTTCTCTCTGCCTCGCTCAAGGATGAGCTTTGTTTTTGCTATATTTTTAAAGTCTGATGTCATATTTGATGATGGGGGCAATGGGCAGGGAGTGATCCTCTAAAGGGTCATTATCTGTCACACATGGCATGCTAACTATATGGCAAGAAGAGAGGGAGGGGGTGTCAGTGCTTTGCAAGATGCCGGGACACCACAAGTCCCAGCACTCCCTTTACTTCAACAATTCATAGGAGGGAAACTAAAACTGTATTAGTCTTGTCATTTGCAACCCCTATTTAATGTACAGCGCTGCATAATATGTTGGCGCTATATAAATCCTGTTTATTATTAATATTAATAGAACAGATTTTCAGTGTTACATATTTATAAATGGTATATGTATATTTCTAGATTCTCCCACCAGTCCAATCAGCATTTCTATTGTGTCTGTGGATATTGTATCTGTGTAATAAATGTAATAAAAAAATAAAATCACAGGCGCTGCTGAAATTCTGCAATAGATTAGCATTGAGGGTATGTAAATATGGCTGATGAATGGCAGAAAGATTTACATTTGTCTCCAGCATAGCATATGTAAATATAAGAGGATTAGCGATCAGTGTGGGGAGATCAGCACTGATATCAGTTGTTAGATGCACTGCAGTATATGTCAGAGCTATAAAAAAATTTATGATAGTGGTGTGTAAATGGGGAGGGGCATTAGAGTGTAAGCTCCTGTGTACAGAGACTGATGGGACTGGCTCAGTGTTCTCTGTACAACACTGGGGTATATGTCAGAGCTATATAAATGTATAATAATAGTTAGTGGCTGTAGGTGGACATTAGAGTGTCAGCTCCTCTGTAAAGAGACTGATGGGACTGGCTCAGTGATCTCTGTACAGCACTATGGTATATGTCAGAGCTATATAAATGTATAATAATAGTGTGTGACTGTGGGGGGCAATAGAGTGTCAGCTCCTCTGTACAGAGACTGATGTGACTTTCTCAGTGTTCTCTGTACAGCACTGCGGTATATGTCAGAGCTTTATAAATATATGAAAGTGGTGTGTAAATGTGGATGGGTATTGGAGTGTCCGCTCCTTTTTATAGAGACTGATGGGACTGGCTCAGTGTTCTCTGGTTACAATTACTATATGCACAGTTCACATGGCGGCCATTAAGAAGAGTATCACCCTTACACATCATTGGTATCATTTAAACTGACCCCGGAGGCATAAATTTCTCATTGCTCAAGGAATCCCTAGCAACCTCTGATGGAACCCAGGTTGGGAATCAATACCCCAAGAGGTAAATCAAGTGTTAGAGCAAGGGATTAGGAGTTAATTTTAGGGGCCCACAAAGGTCAGGTCAGGTCAAGGGCTAAGTGTTGTGGGACAGATCCCTAAAGATCCCAGGAAGTAATAGGGTGCCATATTGTGCCACCATTCCAGGCTCAGCTCACAGATTTGAGCATGACAAGCTTGCAGTAAATGACCCCCATGTCTGCGTGTCATGTATCAGAACATGAAAACACATTCCCCAGGCTCTGCTCATCAGCGAGAATGGCGGTGTGACTCAGGGGTTGATGATAATGATTCAGAGAGCTGTCAAAGCCCCCCTTGTCCTGTACAGGGGACACAGTGCCTGCAGTCTGCTCCTCCATTGTCAGATGACAGCGTCACACAATCTACCGCCATGAATACGAATGATGGCTTCAGCTCTCCCTGTGGAAGAGGGAAAGGTCACGGAACAATGGTACTTTCCCAGAAATGGGGTTAGTAAAGATCCTGCTGACTAATGGTGATATTGTGTGCTTGTGTGATATCTAAAAACCCTGGAAGACAATGATAGCAGGGGTGTACAGAGCAATGATTCCTCATATTATATTCCAGTTATCCATCAATCAATTAAAGGGAATCTGGAAATAACAGGCTTTGTTTGCAACGTGATCTGGTAAATGTGATAAAGTTTTCTGAGGCTGATGTCTAGGTATGGTTTGTAATCAGACATAATTATTATTATTACAGTATGTATATAGCACCGACATATTACGCAGTGCTGTACAAAGTCCAAAGTCATGTTACTAACTGTTCCCAAAGGAGCTCACAATCTCCCTACCATAGTTATATGTCATTACCACAATTTTGGAGGGAAGCCAATTAACCTAATTGCATGTTTTTGATATTTGGGAGGAAACCCACACAAAAACAAGGAGAACCTGCAAGCTCCATATATCAGAGTAGAGATAGATTTGTAAAAGGTAAGAACCTCTTTGGGGTTTTTATTGCCACCATCCACGTTGGGAGATTTACCATCCCTTGGTGACCATTTTCACCAAGACTGCAGGAGAGGAAAAATCCAAACTTTGTCTTCCAATGAGGTCACTTGCTCTTGCTTAAATTTCTTTAAATTAAGTTTTACTTCCCTTTACAAGTTTTGGCTTTACTTTAAACCGCACCTGTCATGATACGAGTATTTGTTTTTTTCTTTACCTTGCCAATTCCCAGGCTGGTAATACCATTTTATGGTTTTATTGCCTCCAGTGTCACAATATAATAACAAGGTCTGCTTTTGTAGACTTTTTGTTTTGTGCCCACGCATCATTCCCATCCTATGGCTTTATTATGAACCTGAAGGACAATCAGCAACCTAATGATCAAAGCCGTTGTGGTATTGATCTTGGTAAGATTTTATCAGAATTACATGTATGAAAAAAGCAAAGAAATCGGATTAGAATATCGATCATTTCCTACAAGAGAAAGCCAATACAAAATGGCAGAACATTATACGTATGTGGTGAGTATTGCAACTTCCAACCGATCATTTGGCCAAAGACAAACATGGCAGCGATCTCCTTAGGTGTTCTAAGCCCTAACGCAACCAATGCTGATCTGTCAAGGATTATGCTTTAAATAAACCAGCTTTAACCATTTGCAACAAGCACACTGGTATAATAGACTAGTGGGGTCAGTCTGGAGAAGGACTACATATCACAGCATGCCAAAGACAGACACAAAATGCTATAATAAACTGGCATCACCCTAAAATGGCATTAAACAGGTGGAGATGTATATCTTCCATACACAGTCAATGCAAAACATTACAATGTGTATAACAGATTATGAACATTACTGTTAATGTGTCCATACCAGTAGCATATGATCAGGGAAAAAAAACATCTCAAAAAAGTAATATCAGACTAATAAAAACTAATTTCTGATTGGCTGCTGGGGTTCTATTACTTATACTAATAAACAAAATGTTTTGATTTTAAATAACAAATACACAAAATAATAAATATTATCTAGAAGTTATAATAACAATCAACTATAAGCACTTTTTCCAGACACCCAAGCAGCCAGTCACTTCCAAAGATACAGATAACATGCAGATCTTACTCTCTTATACTGATTGAAGGAAATTTTACTCCCATTGCGTTCGGGCACCCAAAATCTCAAGCTTGCCGGCATTGCACCCTGGCAGGGGCCGGTGTGGAGAGGACAGAAATGAGTGTGTGCCTGTAGGGGCCCCGCTCTGTAGGACAGTGTTATGTGTCAGGCTATGCAGGGTAAATTTAGCCTTGGGGCCATGGGATTTCATTACATGGCAGGTTCTCCCAGATTGGATTCAGCACGTAACGGGCCCTCCCTACTGTATTCTCCGCCAGCTTCAAGGATAGTTGGCGGAACTTCACAAAGTTGGAATATTAGATCTTCCTGTCCCACATCTAACTATTTAAAGGAATAGAAGCAACAGGCATGTAACTTGTTTGTAAATCCAAAGACAAATGTGTAATATATTTTAATCCTACCAGTCTTTAAATTTGACAGCTGTATCAGTTTTCTTTGGCTTTATTTTCACCTGGTCATCCTGCCAGTAATTTACTTCCTGCCCTAGGCTGACAACACTTACTCACTGTACTGTATCTTTGGAAAAGCAGTGTTGTCACCCTAAATCAGGACTATATACTGCTTGTCCCACTTACCTATAAAAGGAATCCCCCCTGAACCGCTCTCTTCGCTCCTTCAATGACCTACTAATGACTTCCTCACTCAAAACCTCATCACACGCACGGCTACAAGACTTTTCTAGAACTGCCCCAACTCTCTTGAATGGTCTTCCTCATCCTTTTCGGCTTGCTCCTACTTTCTGCTCATTTAAAAAAGGCCCTCAAAACCCATTTTTCCAAACTTGCCTACAAATTTTCTTCAATATTTCGAAACCCTCACTACTGCCCACCACTACATATCCCCCTCCTATTGTGTGATACTTCCCCCACCTTCTAGATTGTAAGCTCTTCGGGGCAGGGTCCTCTCCTCCTCCTGTGTCACTGTCTGTATTCTTCTGTCATTTGCAACCCCTATTTATTGTACAGAGCTGCGTAATTTGTTGGTGCTATATAAATCCTGTTTATCAATAATAATAATATTAATATTCTTCTTCCTTCCAGGAGGGAGCTGTTCTAAATTCCAGAGAGAACTAAGAACAATTTTAAAGCAGAATTATACCAAATAAAGGCAAGGAAGCAGGTTGCTTATTGCAGAAGGGGCAGGTGATGTCTCATTTTCAAAAAAGCATACTTACCTGTTTGCAATCTTGTACACAGAGTTGTGCATCTCAGTGTAGTTTGTTGGGTATTTCCATATCTCGTTAAGTTACCAGGAATGTCCATGGAAGTTATGTCATTTCAGCCTGCCAATCAAGATAGCCAAAGTCCTGAACCCGGAAGATGGGGGCACCCATAATGGGGCGAGAACGGGTGCGGGTATTTGAGAAAAAAAAACTGCAAACAGATAGGTCAGTCCATTTTATTGCAGAAGAGACATCACCTGCACCTTGTGCAAAAAAACAACCTGCCTGCAATTTTAGTTTAGTTACCTTTAAGTGGCAGAGGAGCAAATGTAGTAAAGTCTTAGCACCTAATTAAACAGTGGCTAAATTCTGGTAAGGAAAAAGTTGCATTTAGATAGCAAAGTTGCAGTAACGACCCATGGATACTAAAGATCGGAACCTGGGACACTCAAGCTACGTAAACACGTCCAATGATTCTCGGCCGATAATCAGCTCAGGGCTGATATCGGACGAGAATCTGGCGTGTGTACAGTGCCCGTCGTCCATCGTCTGAACGACCATTCTGGCGTATCCACGGACAATGGAGGACGAACGATCCTAATGCAAGGGAAGGGGGGAAGCGCGCAGCGGGGTGCAGATACGTCGTTCTCCCCCTCCCCTCTCCATAGAGCAGAATAGTGGTGTATGTACAGCACTTACATGCATCGTGCAGTGCTTAAGCTAGGTACACACATGCAATAATTGTCGTTAGAAAACGAACGACTAAGGTATAAGGCAGAATTATTTTGAACGATCGTATTGTGCACGATTCTGTACATGCTGTAACAATTGTTCAAATATATTCCACCAATAATGTACACAGGCTAGATATGATCGCTTGACCGATGCAGGAAGTGACAAGTAAAGGAGAAAGAGTACGGTAGAACCATCCACGATCACTGAATGACCTTACACACAATAGATTGCGAACAATCGTCGTCAAATCAGATTCGCCGGGATGGTCGTTCGTTTACGGCGACAATCCTCGTTCAACGGCCTTGTGCACTTTTTTTGTTAACGATTATCAGACCAACGGTCGTTACCCGTTCATTCCCATTGATAATTATTGCATGTGTGTAAGCAGCTTAAGCCGTTGAAAAGGAACACCAAAGATCCTTTCCAACGACTATAATTGCACGTGTGTATGCAGCTTCAGTCTTGATTTTCCAAATCTGGCAGCCAGTGAGACCCGGCTTTAGACGGCCTGATTTGCCATTTCAGCTGGTGTTTAACCAGACCAATTATTAATAGCAACACAGCATGATTACCTATTTCATAGATAGGAAGGATTATAACAAATACTTTATATTTGTTTCCGGAAACAAACAAGGAAACAACAGAAGGTGGCAGCATTTCTGCATTAGATCATCGATCGGGTAAAGATGAACATCATATCTGTAAGACCCGACAACAATGAATGAAGAAAAACTGCCCGGCTTCCCTGACAACAATTAAGCGATTCCATTTTGAGACCTGTTAAATGTAATGTAATAAGCCGCTGATTCGCCATCTGTTGAACAGATGCTCTGCTTATTACAGTCTGTCCTGCTCGATCGGTCAGAAATCTGGTTTGCACAGTGTGAATCTTCAAGGTGAAAATGTGATAATAAGAGGAGATCTGAAATCAGAAGCCTAAAAAATACTTGCTTGCAAAAATAAAGACAAACCCTGGACAGAACTTGCTTCTTTCCCAGAAGGGCTGCAACCTCTTTCAGGATTTTATGGCTGTCTGCACCCCACTAGAGAATTTACCCCTTCCTTTAAATGCCAGGAATGGATAGGAAATCTACCCAGTGGGGTTCAATGAATGGGGCATTTCTTTAATGGAGCAGGGAAAAGGTATAACCCCCGAAGTCTGCATTGTTATAGTCTTCTATACTATAGAAGACTATAACAATGTCCTGGTGACCCCCCAGTGGGCTCCCTGACCCACTGATATTCACCCTGCCATTCATTCCTTCATTTCAGACAGTGACAACACCAAGAGCATTCTTGTCCCATGTGACAGTGGACAGTTCAGCAGCCAATTGCAAGGTCTCATTGCTGTCACATGTCGAAGATAGTGATGTCCCTGCACTTTTTAGTGCAATACAAAGATCACAGTACCCCTTCCCCCTTTCCCAACAATGGGCCTTATTTATTAAAGCTCTCCAATATTGGAGAGGATACTTTTACCAGTAAAGCTGGGTGATCCAGCAAACCTGTAAAGGATTTCTTCAAAGCTATTTGCTAACAAATGTTGTGAATCCTGGTCTAGATCATTCCAGGTTTGCTGAATCACCCAGCTTTACTAATGAAAGTGAATCCCCCCTAGCTTTGGAGAGCTTTAAAAAATCACGCCTAAGGGACCCGATTTATTAAAGTTTTACAAGGCTGGAGAGGATACACTTTTACCAGTGAAGCCCGGTGATCCAGCAAAAATGTAATGGATTTCTTCAAAGTCATTTGCTAGCAAATGTGAATCCTGGGCTAGGCCCATTCCAGGTTTGCTGGATCACCTCACTGGACTACAATCTTAAGCTACGTACACACTTCCAATTATTATCGTTGGTAAACGAACGACGAACGATCCTGCACGATATCTGCGAACGATCGTATAGCACCGATCCTGTACATACAGATAACGACACGATTGTTCGTAGATATTGTACACACAATAGATGCGATCGTTTGAGCGATACAGGAAGTGACGTGCACGACAGGAAGTGAACGAACGTTCGTTCATCACGCATGCTCAGACCATGGACGATCAATGAACGATCGTACACACGAACGATGGTCAACGATCGTCGTCCAATCCGATCCGCCGGTCGTTCATTTCCAACGACTTTCCTCGTTCGTCGGCGTCGTTGGTTACTTTTTTTACGAACGATTTTTGCCCAATCGATCGTTCGTCGTTCGTTCGGCGTTCATTTTGAACGATAAAAATTGGAAGTGTGTACGCAGCTTTAAACACAATCACATTACTATTCAGTTCTTAAATTCTAGTGCTTTTATACTGCAGTTTTTCAACTTGCTACAAAATTACAATGTTGCAATCTGATCACTGGGGAAGAGGAGATTGCAGAAATGCTTCCTCTTGCATGCAGGAGCCTAGGTGACATCAAATAAACTGGCTTGATTATTTAACTATTTAATGGATATATATTTACTATTTTTTTCAATTTACCAAACAAAACAGCTCCTATTCTGCACAGACGAGGTCACATACCTTCCCCTTGTAAAAGGCAGATGAAGCAAGGTGAATTCCTATATAAACATCCTAAGACGCCACTCTGGAAGCCCTCAGTATTAATCCTGGAAATGGAGTGTTTGAACATTTATTAGTGGTAGCAGCCTGAGAAGAGCCCGTGGTAGTCAACATGAGCAGTCTTTAGTAACGTTTGGCTGATCAAAGGAAGATTATTTCAAAGGCCAGCGCCTGACACTAAAGATTCTACTCAGACAAGCAGGACAGAGGAGCCCTGGATGGTGAGGAACCCAACAAGCAAATCGGGTTTAACCCTATAACTGCCAGCAACATTGTGCATTGTCCTTTTTAGTCCTTCAGGTCTCCATGAGCATGCTAACACTTGTAGTTCCTCAAAGGCTGAAAATCCACTGGCTGTTCTCTGATCTGAATTCTGCACCACTTCAAAGGGAATTATTAGGCTGCGTGATTAAAATATTATTTGAGGATTAGAAAGAGCTCAAGTCTGAACTTGTTTGTATCAAAAGTGTTTTATATCAAAGTTATTTTAGGTGAACCCCTGATAATATCCACAAATATTCACACCGGAGCAATGAATATACAACTTTCCATTCTTGCTGTATCATGTGAGAAACAAGGCGGCATATTTAGGGCCGGTCTGAAGGGGTGCTGGATAAAAAACAGGGAACCCATGGCCCGTGCCTGAGATGGTGGAGAAGCAGCCACAAAGCAGATAAGTTTGCATTTTGGGAGCCTTTCTCATAAAATGCCCATCCCAAATAAAGTAACACACAGCTAAAATAATACAGCTCTGTGTCCTAAGAAGTTCAACTCACTTGCTTCTGGGTCAGCTAGGGCACTCAGAATGCATCAAAGGTCCCATTTTTAAAGCCTGGGGAGACTAAGGCAAATGAAGATATCAAAAAGGTGGTTTTGATGACCTCATTTGAATTTGTAGTAGATTGTAAGCTCTTCAGGGCAGGGTCCTTTCCTCATCCTGTGTCATTGTCTGTCTGTCATTTGCAACCCCTATTTAATATTAATAATAATAATAATAATAATAATAATAATGGTAGATTGCCTAGACTCTGGCTATTACTTTCTATTGTATTGGCCATTCCATTTCCCATAAAAAAAAGTTGTTGAATAAAAAAGTCCACACCTATAGCCCGACACACAACCATATAATTGTATATTCTCTGCACCCTATCCTGCCCAAACAAACCATTCAGTTTGTATCCAATCAAACAACAGATCTGCAGGTGAAAATTCTTTCACACTTATTATCAGTTTTACAGTTGTTGTTTTTTTTTTACTGTGTTCATATGAAACAGAAAGTTGGCAGGGTAACAAAAATATCGCCCTGTCAAGTCACCAACTTATCTAATAATGCTATCAAACTTTTACATAACTATCTATAAATGTTATCACTCTTTTGCATTGAAAATTTTGTTATGCCGTGTTCTCCCTGGCCCCTCTTAGCTGGGCACACCACCTAGCACTTTCGATAACCACCGGGCTGTTTTAGGCTGGTTAATGAAAAGTTGGGTTACAATACAGGGGGGCTGCCACCCGGATACAGCATCTTCCCACCCAGCTTATAAAAATGTCTGGGGAACATACTGTTATGTATGATCCAATCCATTCAGAGCTATTTGCTTTGCCTTGCTAAAAGTAACAGTGTATTAGTATTAGATGTTAACCAGGGTTCTATTAAGGTAGGCATTCATTTCAATGGTCCTCCAACGCATTGCAATAGAGCAAAAATCGAGCATTCATCATCTTTTCCAACACAGTGCACCTCAATGCATAGTATGTTGTAGATGCATTGTATTAGTATGTTATGATTCTATTTAAAATAAACAGCAATAGAATACAATGTGGTATAGGCATACAAGTAATTTGTATACATATACCACATTGCATTGTATTGCTGTTTTTTTTGTAATAAGGGCAATGTAAAATTGTTCTGTACAAAAAATAAAAAAATGCATAATACAATTATATTTGGAAACAATTAAGTTTTCACATTTAACAAGCTAGGAAATCCAATAATAAATTAAAAATAATTATTTGCACGCTTTTCCTCCCCAAACCTTTACTGCCACAGTCCAGGGCTGTGTGGAATTTGCACAATTATAGCCCTCATCAGAAATTACCCTCCCTGGATAGTTAGCCTTCCCTGTTTGGTCTGATAAAACTAGTTTGCATTACTGTGGATCAATAACTATGCTTTGAACTCTGTACAGGAAATGATATAGTAACATTTACTGCAGGAGACAAGCAACTGTTCACCTGTTTCTTATCAAAGCAAACAAGACAGTTGTAAATCCATCCAGGCCAGGTAAAGGGCTGAGATCAATAAAAGGTTTGTAGTCGCCTTTATTTGCTCACCTAGATATCTTTCCTGTGAGACCCTCAGACCCCTCTGTATGTTAGTATATTACTAAGGAGCCTGGAATTTAAGTCAGAGAGGAGCGTGGACACTTAATGCAGGTCACTTTAAAGATAACTAGGAAATTGGTCATTTCCTAATTGCAAACAGTTTTGTTCTCTGGATTCACATCAGACGTTGCTTCATTTACTTTTAATACCTTAACAGTGAAATCTATAGATTGCATAAAAATTGTTGTTTGATAATTTGTGTTATCTGTTATGGGGGAGATATAGGGTAAGAAAACTTCCTAAAAATTCAACAAAATGAATAAATCAACACAAGAACAAAAATGATGAATGAACAAAATGCAATAAGTGCTAATTTAGTATCTTACTCATTGGTGGGCAAGGAAAGTACCACAGATGGTTCAATGGGACAAAAAGCAACATTTACCAACTCATTATTTTTGCAAACGGGGCTCAGTTGCCGTTGAAAACCTGCTAAGTGTGAACATATCCTAAATGATGCATCAGTCATTGTTGTTGAAACAAGAGAAGCTGGAAAACCATCTTAAAAAGCATTCCATAATGATCCCAGTTGGCAAGTGAACCAGATGATGTTCAAAATTAGAAATAAGTGAATTCAGTCAGCAGGAAGACAAGGTTCAGACAGGCGGCTGACAGCCATGGAGGTAACTGGCTCCTGGGCACTCAATTTCAATAGTGTTTTAGGAAACGTTGGAGAAGGTTCATGAGCATTTGCTGAAATGCTAAAGTAAGTGGTTATTGTTCTCTTACCACATCACAACAGAACATGGGGGCATCTGATGTTCTATAGAACACCTTCAACCCCTTTTCCAACGCACTTCGAAAACCTTCCCTTCTGGAACTAGGACAGACCGGCCTAAGACGCTGCATGGAGCCTCCAAAAGCAGCATTGTTACTGCATTGCAAAAGTTATCAACTCCGTCCATTCATTTTAAAAGAAATCCAGGGATTCTGGGTGGTTCAGTACTGGTTGGTAGGGGGAAACCACACGGTTAACCAACCACTAATACATGGCCCATGTGACTTTAAACTGTTAAACTTATGCAAAGTATATTTTTGGATATAAAGAAAAGCTCCTTTGCTGCAAAATTATTTACTGTAATTTGTAGATAAGAAGTAAACTGTATTTAGGTGCCTGGTTTCTCTTCTTACTAAATAATTATCCCATTAGGCTCATCCAAGCACAAAGCAAACATTTCAAAGTAAACTCTCCACCATGTAGGGGATAGAAGCAAAAGACAGGGCTTAACAAATAAAAATATGTTTTTACTTCTGGAAGTTACCAAATACATACAAAAAGTAACATTTATACTATTGCTGGACATCACACAGCTCAAAGAAATTGTGTAGAGTTTAGGACGGTCGTCTCTTTTACCAGACGCGTTTCACCTTGTGGGTCCTTCAGGTCACCACAGCCAGCCACACTCCTGGCTAGCTGCTGCCAAGCTCACCTTCATAAACTCTCTACTTCATACACTACTCTGCAAATTCTTTGGTTCAAGAAAAAAACCCTCTTGTCTACTGGAAACAATAAGCATTTACCCTCCAAGGGTTACCAAGTTGCACCCGGCCATTTATAGTTTAAAACAACTACTACTACTACCACTACTCCTCTCTGATACTAATACAGGGGTCAACACAATGGCCACCACTACACCAAAATATCTCTCGAATAAGATTTTTATCTCTCCATCATCCATAAATAACAGTCTCTAAATAACCCCTGAAGAAGACATAAGGCGAAACGCGTCAGTTAAAAGGAATGACTGTCTTAAATTCTCCACAATTTATTTGAGTTGTGTGATGTCTAGCAATCGTATAAATGTTACTTTCTGTATGTATTTGTTAACTTTCAGAAGTAAAAAAATATTTTTATTTATCAAAAAGCCCCTTTTTTTTGCTTCTATTCCCTACATGTCTGGGGCTAGCATCTGATATTTAGTTTGAACTTTATTGGGGAATCTGAGCTTTAGTAATCCTTCTGTTCTAACCTAATCTCTCCACCAGCTAAGCACAGCATGGAGGGGCTTCACCTGCAAATTAGGTTGTTCCTCCAAGAGTACGTCTCTCACCATGAGAAACGAGAAGAAGTTCTGTCAATCACAAGTCAGGAAGGACCCCTGCTATTATTCCTATTCAGGCATCAAAGAGACGTCAAGCCGGAAGCGTTCCTTTTTCTAGAGAGAGATAGAAATTTTCCAGCCACTTGGATACACTGGCTAGAAAAAGGATAAAATGCATTTTGAACACCGTTACAGTTATTATGCCAGAGGTAGGACCAATATTATTATTATTATTATTATTATTATTATTATTAATAAACAGAATTTATATAGCGCCAACATATTACCCAGCGCTGAACAATAAATAGGGGGTGCAAATGACAGATACAGACAGTGACACAGGAGGAGGAGAGGACCCTGCCCTGAAGAGCTTACAATCTAGGAGACCATCTTATCCTAATGAAAGGTACACGGATTACCAGACTGGCTAAACAATTTTTAATCCTTGGACAATAAAACGTAGATGACATGTATGTGTTTGAACTGAGCATGTAGCATTTTGCCTGAAGGTCGGCTTTACCTTGTCAACGAGTAATCTATCCAGTAATGTACATTTCTTAACAAAAAGAATTATCTGATACATGTAAGCCTTAAAACTGTGGTCAAGCCGCAGTAAGCACAGCCAGCACTCCCTCTCACCAGGCAGCTCAAGGCCAGGCTAATTTAATAGTTGTCCGGCACATAACAATAGATCTAGCCGCTTCCACCGTCAGATGCAATTTAATTAAACTCCTTCCATTTTACAAAGAACAGCTGGCTAAACACCGCGGCCCCTACAGCCAGGCCTCCTACGTGGAGCTCAGAACACAAGTGTTTGAGCCATCAGAAAAATGTGCCCAGAGTATTTTTAAGTACATAATCCGGTACCAAAGACATTCCCGGCAGCCGCACTGTGAGTGGTGAGGGATTTCAGGAAGATTAGTCTAAAAACAGAAAAGTAAGCAGAATATGTAGAAAAAAGCTTTCAAAAACTTAAAGATGGAGGGCAAACTGGTCACTTTAGTTTCTTTTCCAACTTTCTGAGCTTTGACAAAAGCGACGACGGATTGCGTGCAAAGGGAGAGATTTCAGAGGTTTTTTAAAAAAATATTTAGGTGATAAAGAGAAATCACATCCCATTTCCACGACTTAGACAAGAGATTGGAATTGACAATACTGCTGGGAAATCTGCTCCATGGAAGAGCGAAGGGTGGAAAAGCTTAACAAGGAGATCACCAATCTGGTGTCGTTGGTTATTTATGGGCCAGGTTTCCATTTTAAGGATTTCCCATCTTAAACCAATGTATGACCCTAATTTAAACTCTTTTTGTTTTTGTTGGAGGAATCCTTGCCCTTAGATAGAACCACATTATTATTTTTTATATCCACAGAAGACCCGCTATGTGGGAGACGATACCAGATCCTAATGATTACGTACTTTTAAAAATGGCGATGCTTTTACATTATTATTTGGCTACAACACTGAAAACAAAGGGGTAAGAGGCATAACATCACCCGTACAAATGCTCTAAATCTTCACATTGAAAGAAATGTTTGGAGCTTGCATTCTCTACACCCTTTTCCTATCTGCATACCACTTGGGATAAGACTACAGGTGCATTTAGAGTCAACAAGGGTGCTTCCTGTTCATTAGGTAATTATAGAATTCATATATTGAAAACTTTGTATAGAAGATCAGCACCAATCACAGGATACAATCACTGCAAACCTTCGGATCAGCCATAGGGTAAAAGCTTTTTTTGGCACCAGCATCCCTTCTTCCGATCTATTCTCAAGTACCACCAAAAAGCTGAGCTTACCACAAATCCTGGGACAACAGTAACTCCATCTCACATATGTAAAGTTACCTGCAACAGTCACTGATGCTGGGATTTGGACTACAAATCCCAGAAGACCATACAAAGGTGTAATCGTCCAATTGCTTCTAAAGTAAGCACAGCTAATGAAACAGCCTACACATACAACTATTGAGGACATCATCATATCATCATGTATCTCTGCTTAGATTATATTATATATTATAGCTTTGCGTAATATATAGCAATTCAATGATCAACCAAAGAACCTAGCAGGGCAATGGTTGCTCTTCATGCACCACAGTACATTGCTCTGTCCTCATGTGACCTTCCCTACCAATATTACATAAGAAACTGGTCTGCATGCTCCCCATTCTTCTGAACTGCCTATAATCCATCTGACATTCCTCATACATATCAAACTTATGGTGAGAACATCCAATCCCCTATGTCCTGATTTAGAAGGTTTTGGCCATCCCAGAGGACAGCCTCATGCTGTGGCCAATGGTGGACATTTCTCCGCTCTTGCAATCTCTCTTCTTTCTTGCCAAGCTTAATGGTTTGGATGAGCTCAGCACACTATTTCGGGGTCGATTGCTTGACAATCTTTTGGGCGGTTGCATTTTGTATGCACAGCTTATCGCTCTCACTTGTTTGGGGTCAATCCCTGCACATGCACAGTGCTTACATGTACAGACATGCACAACGCATGAGCACAAAACACAGCAGAAAATGAAATATTAAAGCACAAGTAAAAGACTGTTTACACTAAACCACATAAATGCTGGGAGACTACAGGCTCACCTTTGGCCTGATTTAGAAGTTCGTAATCCATTGGGGATTTCCTAGAGAGGAGTGAATGGGCTGCCAATGTCCTACACTCTACCAAATGTGTCACCAATGTTTTGAATTGTCCCCTCAATGGAAGACACAAACCAGCCTTTAAATTGCATTTTCAGATCATCTGTAGCCATCTAAAGAATGCCAAATCCCGCCCGTATAAATTGCATGTATTGCGCTCTGTCAATGAGTGCAATTTGTCTGCATGAAGATTGACTTGACGACTCATTAAATGTAAATCTGAACATTGAAGAGGTCTCGTCTCGGCTAAGCACCAGGGAATCCATACTTGACAATCTGCGGCGCCTACATGGGTGTTTGGCATTGGTGGCACACTTCACATTAGCCCAGAAGGCAGAAGAAGATAAGGGTATTACCGGGGCACGCTAAATAGAAGGGGAGCTTCGTGTAAATCAGCCACGATATGCTGTTTGGTGTGATAAACCTCTGTGCATGTTCAGTGGGGTGAATTCCTAATTCCTTTCCGGTTTAATAAGATTGCTTGTTCTCTTTCTAACCATCTAGCTACGTCTGATTTATGTGAGGTGCGGGGAGACTGCGCCGACTTCATTCAGATATCAGCAATGTATACCAGAATGCGGTCCTGGGTAAAACTGGGCACCATTTACACAAAGCAGCAAATTCGTCATAGCTTATGATGACATCAGGTGACAAAGGAGCAGCAACAAACATTGTGACAAAATACATCAAGCATTTCTCTAACACTGCTATATGACACAATAATCCATAAAGACTCCTCAGGGACACAGACAGCAATAAAAGGCTGTAACATTTCCCCTCTATGTCAGCAACAAAATGAGCTTTGGATATATTCAGTCCGAGTCTGCAAGCAAATGCAGGCAATACTAACACATGTGCACCGTTCCATGAAATGTTTGACGACAGGACATGGAGACGGGGTTTTGAGTGCATTTACAGTAGGAAAGGTTTGGAAGCCCAATCAACCCAGCTTTTGTTTTGCTGTGTGTGTCCTATTAGGAAGATGTCCTTTCACTTGGAAACACAACAGGAAGTCTCTCCAAATGGACAGGAAATGCCTTATACAATTATCATCAGGACAATGTCCCCAATAGAAGATTTCCCTCCATTCCGGTGACAACCATAACATTGGTTTTTTGAACCCCTTCATGGCTCAAGCTTTTGTGAAGCTGAGATGCCCAGGCCAGGTTTAGCAGCATTGATTTATATGATTTACCTTGACATCTGATTAACCCTACATCTGATTTTTTGTTTGACACTGGGTCTTAGTACTAGAAACATGCACAATTGCAAATTCCTAGTATTCTGCTGCAAGGTTATTCAGCAGGTTCCAATCAAAGCCAGGACACTATCTGCATGGAGTTTGCAGATTCTCCCTGTGTTTTTGTGAGTACTCCGGTGTCCTCCCACATTCCAAAAAAAAACATGTAGTTGAGTTAATTAGCTTCCCCCCATATTGACCTTAGACTGTATAAAAGACATATGACTATAGGGGATTGTGACATGACTCTGGACATTGTCAAGCGGTACGTAATATGTCGGCGCTATATACACTCTGTGTAATATTAATAATTAATTAATAAGACCAGGGATATTTTGTCATGTGCACTTATTGTGGTCACAAAGGGGTAAACAGACATTGCACCCAGGACATATTTATCAGCAGATATTCACACAAATAATACTACATTCACATGTGAAAGCTCCCACTGTATAAATAACATCCTACAGAACGGTGGAGTTAGTAGGTGGAGAATGAAGCTCAAACAATGGTGCAGCAATATCAGATGAATGAATAAAACATGTTGGAGCTGGTCACACAGGAAGAGCCCTATATAAACACAGCATTGTCCTAAGAAGCCCAGGTGACTCCACCACAACAGGGAAAATACAAAGTATTGTCAGTGGGTATATTGTCACTTTCACTGTATCTTTACAGACGTCATGTTGTGGTTTCATATTTTGATGATTCAGGTTTATATTTCTGCACAACCATTGGTAAGATTTACACAGTTTTGTGATTCAGCGATAGAGATCTGATTTGACTTTGCTGCAGTTTAGTAATCATTGCAGATCTCGTCCCTCCCCCAGCTTGTGTTTGGACAGAGATAGGAGAAGCAGCAGAGTGATGAGATTATCTCCCTGTTATTCTCCTATTAGAATGTTCCTTGATATCACATGAGTACCAGAGAACACCTGATTGGCTCCATGAGCTGCCTCTGCAGCAACCAGTCTGAGCTTTGCTATACAGTTGCAGCAAGAGACTGAAGTCAGGTGAAATTGGTATATTTCCAATGATGGTCATCCAAAGAACCTCTGCAAAATGTTTATTGCTGGCCATGTCCCATCTGGTAGAGACTCAACAAGAAGTGGAAAATCTTTTTTACAATAGGAAATCCCACCTTCTCATCTTAATTGAAGGGGGGTTAATGTAATTCCCCAGTAGATATGGTAAATCCCCTGGTTGTTCTGTGTATATGCCCACCAGGATTTGCAATTGTCCCAACATGTCCTTGGGTATTCCATGCATCTTCAAGTTCCTGACATATTGGGAGTCGCGTTGTCAGCATGTTCTGGTTATATTAAAGAACTTATACGACCTCTACTACAGACACTGATCAAGGCCGGGATCCTCACTGGTCACGCTTACTCTGGCTGAGCAGATGGAAGATATTGATTGGACAGATTGTGGAGCCATTGGGAATGGTGTGGGGACATTTCCTGGGCTCTTGTTACAAGACCAGATTTATGTTTTTACAAGTAACCGGAGCACCAGTTCATCATTTACACATCCAGATCAGAGAATTTGTGAGCAGGTGACCACAAAACGGGTCAACAGCTACTAACCAACACTCATTTAGAGGGTTAGTCCTGTTTATTACCATCAAATCCCTCTGTGCTTCTCTTCCAAATAAATGAAAACCCAATGAATGCTGCAAAACCCAGAGATAGGCATTTAGGGAGCAGTATAACCAGGTTTCTGGGTGCAGACATCTGTTTCCTGGGTTTTACTGGGGCCCCTTTCTTTATATATGATGAGGACTCCATTGACCACTTCTCCTGCCTTGGTGCTTACATTGTAAACCAATGGAAAGATTTGCTGGATTTCAGACATGAATTGTCATTGTAAAATATTATGTAAGTGCAAATTTAAAATATAGTGTTTTTTATTTAGATTTTATGTGATGAGATGTGTCTGATTGAGTCATTGTAATTGTTTAAAGTTGTGGGTAAAATTCCCCATCAAAAATTCTTCTGAAGAAGCAGAGTAACTGCGAAACACATCAACAATAGATGAGCTTTGATCATTGTATTCAAATCACAGCTCAGAAATGCTATACATGTAAACCATTTGGAATAAATTATGTTTAATTATATAATTGTATGGGGATGTGGCACCCTGTGCTTCCACCACAAACAAATGAACAGCATACCCAGACATGAACTCACAATGAATATTAGAGTCTTGTAGATGGAAGACCGTGCCCATTAGTACAACCAATTAAAGATTGACCATGCATGTGCGGCCTGGCCACCGAACACATAGGGATGGTCTATAGCCATGAATGATTGTGTCAGGTAAGTGTTACTGTAGGGAGGATGTCTCGGGTAGGCAGTCATTGGGCACAAGTAATGTTCGGGTGGACAAAACTTTTCGCTGAGAGATGTATAGTCAAGATCATTGCTTTGGGTGGATCACAAAGTGAAATGGGAGGGGGGGGGGGCAGCTGTACCAAACCGAAATTTCCATTTCCAGGGACAAACATTCCCAGGTGATAAAAATCCAATGTCTGTATACAGCTTTGGTGCGCACCATGCAGAATCAGCCCATGCAGCGCGGTGTGCAGGCATGTTTGGTGTCACTGTGTAAACACCAATCACAGCTGTACGCTCCCTTCCCGCAGACACATTACAACACAAGGGAAGGACAGGGTCACTTCACAGGTCCCGGCTCTGCGCAGCTATATTGTCATTATCTATGAGTTGATGTAATGCCTCAAACAAAAGTAAGAAACCCTACTCCGGTGACACATCACGAACAGAAGGGATTTGCCTGGCACAATGGATTATTTACCCCGTGTCCATTCTATAGATGATATTTGCTAAAAAAACCAAACCGGTTTTACAACTTCTGCAATTCCAATACCTAACTGTTACACGCTTATCGGCTTACAGTAAACCGGGACTGGATGGCGAGATGTTTAGTATAGGACCAAACAATAAAATGGCTTTTTACTCAATTTGGAAACAAGATATAGATGGGAATGGTATGGACATGGCCCCAAAAGGAATTGGGATAGCTGGATGATGGGTCAGACCATCACCAAAATGGCAGTGTTCCCAGCATGCAATGGTCAGTACCTATCAAATGATGGACCGAAGAAGGCAACTGGTGAACCAACGACAGAATCGTGAGAAACCAAGAACCACTGACGTCCACACTGTGTCACTATGAAAAGGAGGAAGGCAGGCAAAGGCATTGTAAATGATCTGAAGCCTACATGTTTGTGCCAGGGACCTCAGGACACCTATTGAGTTCATGCATTAATAGGGTGAAAGCCTTTTTGGCAGCAAGGTGGACCAGTGCAATATTAGGTAGGGGGAATTACTGTTTTTGGCCCATTGGTGTATGTTTTCTTGGTTTTTGCTCCATGTTAGGCAAAAAATACAGGAAATACCTATTGGTAGAAAGCGGTAATTGAGGATCATAGTAAAGCTGGTCACATGACCACATGCCTAGGTAATACGTCATATGATCCTTGTAAAAAGGAAGGATTGGCCAGTTAGAAGTGTAATATTCCCATTTAGCAGAGATCACGTGATTAAATGCCTTGGCTATTAGAGAATTACAAAGACTGATGATTTGCTGCTTTTGGGAGTGTACAATCCCCAGCACGCCTTGCTTCCACGTTATCAATAGAATCTGAAAGCACATACTAATACATTTGTAATTCCTCTGATCTCATGTAACCAAAGCCCATGATTTTTTCTAGCTGGGGCATTTCTAGCCACTCTAGCAAACTTTTGATACAAGCTGACCTTCTTTTATAAAGATTTATTGTTTAGTGTTTAGTTTTAATGTTTTAATCTAAGCATGTAAGGTGCACATATGTAAGTTTAGACAGTAGGATGGTCACAGCAGAGCCGCTCACTGTCCTCCATGAACCCCTGGTTATCACTAAAATGATGGGAAGCGGTTGCAATTCCTTTTTGCACAGGTGTGTGCCCACGGTGCATTTTTTCATGCAGCGTCTTAGGGTGGGCTGCTGTACAACTGCTTTCAAAGACTTGAATTGCACCACTTTAAAAATACTTGCAAACATATTAAAAACACATTTCCAAGCAATCTGGATTACAATAGCAGATATCCCGTCATGCACTGTAGCCAGTTCAAACCAAAGCGAAAAAAACAAAACCACAGCCAACCACATGCAGCAGCCTGGCAAAACCACTAATAAATGCTCCCGGGTGCCTAGCGGTTAAAAGTGGGCATCTGGTTAACATCGCACATTTCAACAGCCTGTCTGAACTTAGCAGTAAATGAGCATCTGCCCTGCTGTAATTTATGTACATTTTATCATTTTTACACACAATGGAAATAATGTAAAAAATGTTACAATGTATCACAATCAGCATTAAAACATTTCTTCTGTTGGATACTTTTGGGAAAATTAGATCTGTTTTTTTGACAATGGAAAAAAAATCAGACATTGTTACTAATCCCAAAGTTTATTTTCTTTATATTTTTAGGTACCAAAAATGGGTATCTAGCTTTATTTCTGCACAAACAACACCATAATAACCAGCAAGATGCTCATAATGATAGAACCATGTCCAAGTTGTTTCAGTAACAGCTTAGTAATAGGGTTAGATATTAATGTGACACCTGTGTGCCATGGGGTATTGCCTGGGCATGTTGGCATAAATGTCCTGTGACAGAGCCCCCAAGATTCGGTGGTAGCCCCCCAAATATAAGGAAATTTTGCTTCAGCAGAGATAATCCTAGAAAAAAAACTTTAGGCACTTTTACATTTCTTGGACCTTGGAAGCAACTTTTTTGGAGCTTAATAGGAAGCATTTCTGAATTTAAGGATCCAGGCTCAGTCTATAGATCACTTACCAGCTTCATGGAACTGTTGTTCTGTTCCCATTTCCAAAGCATTACACTCCTCTCCCTGTCCTCATAGGCACCTGCTGCTGAGAGCCCGGGCCCCTGGATAAACCCACAGCGTGTCCCCGTCATGGTACAAGCTATCCACTTTGAGTTGATTCGGACACAGTCCCTCCATCAGAGTTCAGGTCCGAGCAAGCATTGTCCAAATCTCAGCGACCAGCTCCTTTCACCGGCTCTACAGATTCAAAACTGGTTGTGAATGGGGCAGGAGGTGGCAGCTGGGACAGAGATAGGGGGGGAGTGAGATGGACTCCCCTCCCCCGGGCCATTCCTGACTCAATAGGCTGTTCATCATTACAGAAAAGAATTGCAATTAACTCCTAAAGGGATAAGCACATATTGTGAGCTGCCTGGCCAAAGAAAAGAAAACAGATTTCTTTTTAGGAAGTCATTAAAGTATTGGAACAACGTCCTGCAGACAGAAGTTTCAAAGGAGTTCAGTAAACTTTGATGGGACTCAGAGCTGAGTCATAAAAAAAGAAAAAGTTTACACCAATAATCCCAGTGTGTTGTAGTTTATTCAGGAGAGAAGATTCATTTCATCACTTGTTCTGGTTTACAGCATTCCGTCAGGTGGAGAGGAGACCCGAGAGAGATGTGCAACCCTATGAGTGGGGGTTATTCTAATACTAATAATATTAAACAGGATTTATATAGTGCCAACATATTACGCAGCGCTGTACATTAAATAGGGGTTGCAAATCACAGACGAGTACAGACAGTGACACATGAGGAGAGGACCCTGCCCCAAAGAGCTTACAATCTAGGAG
Source organism: Pyxicephalus adspersus (assembly GCF_032062135.1). NCBI lineage: Eukaryota > Metazoa > Chordata > Amphibia > Anura > Pyxicephalidae > Pyxicephalus > Pyxicephalus adspersus. Next base: position 63,340,554 of record NC_092866.1, on the reverse strand, counting down.
GTGACTAGAGGTAACTTTGTACATTTTTTAATACATTTTTATTTTTATTATTATTATTATTATTATTATTAATAAAAATAATAAACATGGATCTGGCCCAGGCTTATTATTATTAAACAGGATTTATATATCACCAACATAATATGCATTAAATACATACACATGTACATTGATATGTTATTATAATTTTTATATAATATGTTGTGAGTCTTTTAAGGGTGACACCAGAGAAGGATCATAAATATAATTACAATGAATTTATAGATCCAAAGACATTTGTAGCAACTCTTACATATGGCTTATGATTGCTTTTGCATTGTATACGCATTCTCAAGTTTTTATTAAACATTGGATTGGACATAAATACTTTAGGAAGTGAATGTAGCAACCATAAAGTTAGCACTTTCTATATTCTATAATGAAGGGTAAATTTGCTCTAAAATTCATATCTGCGATAAGCCTGCTGTCAAATAATCCTCCATGGAGCTTCTTCTGGAAGTGGAGACCGACGATCCGGTGCTGCAGTCCAGGTTTGTCACTAACTGGTCTTGTAACCGCCCCCTGGTATGATGTCATCACACCAATTTCCGAGGTCATTAGGACATTGGTAATCAACCGGGTGGGAGGCCCATATCACCAGGAAACTATAAGAGCACCGGATCACTGGAACCTTCCATTTTGTAATCCACAAGAGAGAAGACTCAGAACCACCTGTCCTCACCTGAGCAGATCTAGATACATTTTTAACCCCCACTGTATAAAACAAAAGGAGAGGGTTTGTTTTGGCAAAAAAAAAGAAAATAGTTTTTAATGTGTTGAAACAATTGAAAACAAAGCAGAAAGTTTATACCAAGTTCTAGGGTCTCGGTTTGGAACCAACGCGTTTCGCCATCTGTAGCCAAATAGCGAAACGCATCAGAAACCAAAACTTATTTGGGGGACTTGTTAATTTTTGATTAGAGCAATCAGAGAGGGATAGTGAGTGTTGTTCTGGGGGTTTCCCTGTTTGTACTGATGTATGAGAATGCAAGAGGGAAACACTAAAACCAGATCTGTTTTGTGAATAAAAACAATTCAGTCATTCACGTACAAGAATTCTGCACAGAAACGCACTTAATATAAACAGATCTGCAGTCTGGTTCCCTGTTTTTAGAGATAACTTGATCTGTATTCGTTGTTAATTACTTCCAGATCAAAGTACATCTGATATAGCACGGTAATGCCTCTTTTGTTAAACCTGGTAAAGGGATTATTACCTAAATATGACACAAGCAGAATACTAATAAAAAGCCACACAATTTAATTACATATATATACACAAGAGCTCTCACTTTCTTCCAGTCAAAAGATTGGTATTTTTGTCCATCCTGTTGTGAGGTTTGCACAGCTTTTCGAGGTCTTTTTGCCTGCTGCAGTTTAGTAACACTTACAGGTCTTGTCCTTCCCCCAGCTTGTGATTGGGTATTGAAAGGAGAAGTGGGAGACTGATAAGCTCATCTCTCTGCTCCTATCACCATTTCCCTGCAATGCAGCACAACTGACTTTTTGCTGAATCTCCCACCCCCAGTCTGAGCCTTATTGTGAAATAACTGCAAGAGGCTGGCTGCTTGTGTAATGATATAACATTACAGAGCGGCATTATTATGTGGATTTTATATCGTCCTGGATTTCAGCTTGAAGCCAGCAGCAGGGCATCCTTCAGTTTGTGTTATTGTAAATATTAATGCAGATGGTGTAATGCTGAAGCTGGAGACCCGCCAGCCATGCAAGATGCTGGATGGAACCGTCTACTTGTGTTTTTTTGGGTTCAGGAGGTGAAATGCCCTCTGTCCTGAGTCCCTGTGTCCATTTCGTCCACCTTCAGGTACAATAGTCTCACTCCCCTTGCTGCAGGCGCTGTAATGTAATATACATGCAGTCATGTTCTGTGGTGAATGGGAGGAGTTGGAATTTATTTTGTAAACCACTGGCAACATTATCCCCTTGGTTGTGTTGTACAGTCGCTCCACCTGCCCTATGCCTGGTTTTTATTTAGAAGGTGGAGATGTAGCATTTACACAAGGCCCTGTTATTTACTTTCAAATGCCACAGAAAGGGCAGCGGCAGGTGTTCCCGCTGATGCTGTAAAATGAAACTTCTCCACCATGTTGTGTTTTCGTTCTGTATAAGACAGCTGTGCGTTGTGTGTGGATATTTAATCAACGGGACCTAGCAGCAACAAAATATTGGAAACCCTGCCCTCCGATTTACCCCACATATTCAGAACATTTCCAGGTCCTGTCACTTTCACCTGCGAAACATTTCCAAAATCCGCCCCTACCTGTCCCCAGAGACCACCAAATTCCTTGTACACTCTCTTATCTCTCATCTGGACTACTGTAACCTCCTCCTCTCTGGTATCCCACTAACCCGACTCTCTCCTCTACAATCTATTATGAATGCTGCATCCAGACTCATCCATCTTTCCCTCCGCTCCTCTTCCGCTGCATCTCTTTGTAGTTCCCTTCATTGGCTTCCATCCCACCTACCTACCCCATACACAGCCTTCCACCTACCTACCTACTTACCCCATACACAGCCTTCACACCACTCCTCTTCTGCCGACTCTCTTTTGTAGTTCACATCATTGGCTTCCATTTCACCTTACAATCAATCTCCTGTGCTTTACCTTCTAATCTTCCACAGTTCTTGTCCCACTTAACTTTCTGCCCGAATAGAAAAATACTCCCCTAGCCGCTCTCTTCTCTCCTCCAATGACCTACTAATGACTTCCTCACTCATAACCTCATCACACGCACGGATACAAGACTTCTCTAGAGCTGCCCCAACTCTCTTGAAGGTTCTCCCCATCCTATTCGGCTTGCTCCTACTTTCTGTACATTTAAAAGAGCCCTCAAAACCCAAAGCTTCAACCTCACCTACCCGTCTTCCACTGTCTCTTAAACCCTCACTACTTCTCACCAATCCATATCACCCTCCTATTGGAGCTACTTCCCCACCTCCTAGATTGTAAGCTCTTTGGGGCAGGGTCCTCTCCTCCTCCTGTGTCACTGTCTGTATCTGTCTGTCACTTGCAACCCCTATTTATTGTACAGCACTGTGTAATATGTTGGCGCAATAAAAAATCCTGTTTTTTTTAATATTATTATTATTACCAAATAATATAAATAACAACAATAAAACCCCAAAAGAAAATCTTTATAAATCATCAACATTCCAGCAACCTGATTTTATTTTAAAAATTTGTTAGAATAAAA
>NC_092866.1:63246882-63337281 GCF_032062135.1 Pyxicephalus adspersus | reverse complement strand
TCCAAAATCCGCCCCTACCTGTCCCCAGAGACCATCAAACTCCTTGTACACGGCCCATGTGACCAAATGCCTGGTGGCTTTGTCACACAGCTGGCATAAGAGGAAGAAAGGAGGGGCACAGTTCCCAGGGTATTTGTTTATAGAAATATACACACATCATTTATTACTTATAATATGTTGGCGCTATATATATCCTGTTTTTTTTTATATAATATTATTAATAATAACAATAATATAAATAACAACAATAAAACCCCAAAACAAAATCTTTATAAATCATCAACATTCCAGCAACCTGATTTTATTTTCAAAATTTGTTGGAATAAAAAAAAAAAAAAAAAGATTTGTAGAAAGAAAAACAGAGATTTGGGGATAAAAGAAACCCAGCGGTTTTTATTTGCAGAATGTGCCCAGCATGCAGCGGTGCAGTGTAAGAAAGGGTCTGCATATTTGTAGTCCGGGAAGTTGGTGCCGCTGGGGGGTCAGCTGTACAATGTTCTGAACATGATGGGGCTGCACCCAGTGGGAGTCTGGCTAGTAAGATGTATGAGCGGAGGAGGGCCGGACAGACAGGCACAATAACCTGCTGACAGGCCCATGAATGGATGAATACGCCGTCAGAGAGGCCGGGTTCTCTGGCTCAGGCTATTTACAAGAATTATTGCTGGCAAGTAAAAGGCTCTTCTCCTGCTACCCTCCTGATTCATTTACTCCCTAAATTACCAGGAACTCTGTAACAAATGTAGCACTTTCCATTGCCATGGGCCAGATTCAAGCATTGACTGTCTTAAAGGGGAACCAAAATTCGAATTTAAATAATGAAAAAAGATATTGAAGGTAAGAAGGTTTTCAGTCTGTAAAGCAGAATTAAAGTTCTACTTTTAGGAATCCACAGACAGGCGATGTCCCTCCTGCAATAATCCCTCCTACCTGTCTGATCACTCTGGGTATCTTTCAAAAAGTTGACCAGCTCCAGTTACCAGGACACTTATCAATCCCGGCTTCCCCTGCGCATACCGGTAATCAATAAACTCCCATGAACCTGTGCTGCAGATACATTATCCTCACCCAGCCAATCAAGATCGCCTAAAATTGTGTACAGGAAGAGAAAAAAGAAGAAGGCGGTGCCTTGCGAGGGAACGGGGACAGGTGAGTATTTATTTCTTTATTTCTGCTTTAAGTTTATTGCCTTTAGAAAGCAACCACAGTCGGAGTATTAATATTATTACACAGTATTTATAAACAGTTGACATACTACACAGAGCTGTACAAAGTCCATAGTCATGACACTAGCTGTCCCTCAAAGGTGCTCACAATCTAAAGTCCCTACCATCGTCATATGTCATTACCAAAGTCTAAGGTCAATTTGGGGGGAAGCTAATTAACCTTACTGCATGTTTTGGGAGGAAACTGGAGTACCCAGAGAACACCGATGCAAACGTGGAGAACCTGCAAACTCCATGCAGATACAGTCCAAGCTGAGATTTGAAACTGAGACCCAGCGCTGCAAAGGCCAATGTGCTACCCACCGAGCCACAGTGCTGTCCTAGAGCAGAAAAACCTGTCCCCTACCAGCATGCTGCAAAGAAGGATCCTTGCTATGTTTGTGGAAGCAGTGGTCTGTCTACAGAGCTCTGCCATGCTCTTGCTAAGTCAAAGATATAATTATCTCATTAATATTTAAAATGAGATTTTTTTGCAATCCAAGTGCAATAATTTGCAAGAAGGGTGAAAAGTTTAGTATACAATACCATTAAATGATGCATTATTTATAGAAGCCAAAAAAAGCAACACATACCAGGGGGTTTGGTTTAAAATGATGAAGTTCCTTTAAATGATGTACATTTACAAGCTACACCATTAACATGCTCAGCAAGTACAACAAAGTCAGGTAATGTTATGTTAATAACTTATAATGCACACATTATATTTACCTGTCAGCTACACTCAGATGGTTGCAGAGGACGATCGCTCCATTCTATGAGCCCTGACATGGCTGTATCAGCCCATCATCGGATCACTTTAAATTCTGATACCCTGGGTATAATAGCAAACAGGGCTGATTGTTTATCTGGGTGCTATTGTGATTTAAATGCTGACATTCTCAGCTGACAACGATGACAAAGGACAAGGTTTAGCTCATTCTTTACTTCCTCACCCCCCACCAGACCCTGCAGGACATTTTTTTTTTTTTAGGACATTCTTAGGGCATTTCTTGCTTTGTTACCCCTGGAGGATCATTCAGGCTGATCCTTGCTGTGTATATATTGTTACTGTCAATAAATTGATCCGGAGATCAGAGCTGTGACAATTATCACCAAAACATCCATTAATGTCCCAGAGCAATAAATGACAGCTCTCGTTTATTTCTGTGATTGTGCATTTTGCTGCTGATTGGAATAATTCTGCAGCTGAGCCTTAAAGTCACCTAAAAGCTAAAAGGTTGGCTGGTAGAAAAGAGTTTGCCGATCTATTCTGCCACCAAACTCCTTCACCTGTCTGCTGGTTATTTTCCTTTGGTGTAAATTGGATGCGGCACAGTGCAGAGTCCTGGGAATTGTAAGATGCGGGAATGGTGCAGGGATGGAAGTAACATCATGGCTGGATACACGACCATCGGAAAGATGTCAAGCTCAGGAGAGCACAGACTTGACAGCAAAGATAAACTAGCATGATGTATTGTATGTATATTATACGCGCTGTATTAAGGAAGGAGATGGTTTTCTTTTCTACAATACTAATACAAATATAATATTATTATTACACAGTATTTATATAGTGCCATCATATTACGCAGCACTATACAAAGTCCATAGTCAGATCACTAGCTGTACTTCAAAATCTAATGTCCCTATCATAGTCATATGTCATATGTCATTAATAAAGTCTAAGGTCAATTTTTTGGGGTGAAGTCAATTAACTTAACTGCATGTTTTTTGGGATGATGGAGGAATCACGCAGACATGGGGAGAACCTGCAAACTCCATGCAGAAAGTGGCCTGGCCGGGATTTGAACCTGGGACCTAGCGCTGCAAAGGCCAGAGTACTAACCCTTGAGCCACCATGCTTCCCATATACAATAAATAAATGCCACAGGTATAAAGTGCAGGCACCTAGAGATACTGTGCTATGCTCAGACAGTTTGATTTTTATATACTCCATTGCATTCATATTCAGCAGGTGTTTCATGGTGTTTCTGTACCTTCAATCTGCACGTCCATGAGCTGTACAAGCTCTGTGCCATTCTCCAACTTGTGTGGATAAGGCTCCAGGAAAGAAAACCGCTGAAGCCAGGAAATGCTCTGACCCGTTCAGAAGTTCTGACCTTATTCACACTTATGCCTATGTGTCACTCACTTAATGAGAGGACTCAAAATATTATAGTTACACAGTATTTATATAGCACTGACATATTACGCAGCACTGTACAAAGTCCATGGTCATGTGACTAGCTGGCCTCAGAGGAGCTCACAATCTAATATCCCCACCATAGTCATATATCATTACCACAGACTAAGGTCAATTTCTGAAGGAAGACAATTAACCTAACTGAATGTTTTTGGAACGTGGGAGGAAGCCCACGCAAACACGGGGAGAACCTGCAAACTCCATGCAAATAGTGTCCTGGCCGAGATTAGAACCAGGGACCTAGGTCAGACTGTTTCCTATGGGTCTGTACATCACAGCACCAAAACGTGCATGACCCATTTCTTTTGTGTGTGGTGGTGAATAGACTATCAGGTATATTGAAAGTGCTTGGTAGCCATCGGGACATTGAGATTAACAAGGGAATCTCCAAAATGCAATACAACATTTCTAGGTGGAAAAGCTTCAATATTTACACATGAATGGAAGAAATTGAAAAACTAAGACCTATGTGGGGCCAAGCTCCATAGCTTGGGTACATTTTTTAAGTATTTACCTAAGGTTTCCTCTTTTTAATGGAGGAATAGATGAAATCAGGAATGGAAAAACTACGGCACATTGGGCTTTTTTTTATCTGGCCTGTCAAATATTGGTACAAAAATTCACTGGAAAAAAAGGGCAACCAACAACACTGTTCCCAATGAAATTCAAAGTATTTTATTTGTAAATTTTCTTTTACTTTTAGGTATAATTTATATCAGTTCAAACAAACACCCTCCATCCATCTGATACTGGCAAATGTTTACACTCATTGTGGCCCCTAAGCCAAAAAGTTTGCCAGATGATTTTGCTTTTTGATGCAACAAAGTTTTTTCTTTAAAAGATTCCTTCGTGGAACCTCTATAATCGGTAAGTCTTACCCACCAGAGCTTGAAGCTTTGGCCTTCACCCATTGCACTTGACATACTAATAATCTGTACATCCTGAAGCCCTGGGAAAACATAGGAAGCAGGTGCTGGAAACGCATAGCACTCACCGCTGAGTATTGTGTTATACATTCACTCCTGCAAAACACCATTTTCTCACAGGAAGCCTTCGGTGATGAATTAAAATTTGTTTTCCAACAATTTCTCAAAGCACAATGTTATGCATGCCAAACAATGGTAAACAGGGAATAAAAATACAGCAATCACACACACAAATAAATAATGATTCGGGGAAGCATATAATAGACTGTTTTGCAGGAAACAAATGATTTGCTGACACATGCTACTTTGTGAATAAACCCGCTTTCTATTTAATGCTTCAGGTTGATATTTAATGTGGACCTAAAGCCACCCAATTAGTTCAATCTAATACTGAATTTTCAACATGAGGGAATAACATATAATTAAATCAAAGACAGAAAATGGTTGGGTTTTTTTAATTTAGATTATATTGTGAATAAAACTTAAAAAAGTGACAGTGAAAGTTATATGTGCATAAAATAGCTGTTGTGGTCTCTTCTATTTAATACTTTATGGGATCTAGGACCAGTGCACTATACATAGTAATCCCTAATCAGAAAAAGAAAGGAACGTCTAGTATTCTGACGCGTTTCGCTGAAAGGTTTCCTCAGGGGATGTGTGGAGAGCATTCGCCAGATGGATATATAAGAGATTTTCCTTAGGTAGAGAATCAGGAGTTTCCTTAGTTATAAAGGATCCAAAGTGATCCCTGATGAAATCGCTCTTTGCATGTCCCCTGAGGAAGCCTATTGGTGAAACGTGTCAGTTAAGAGACATTCTTTTCATTTTCTGATTAGGGATTACCATATATATTGCACTGGTCCTCTATCCCATGAAGCATTGAATGGGAGAGATTACAACAAGATATTGAATGCACATATAACTGTCACTCTTTATCAGTTTTGTTCACAATATAACCTTCAATTGCCACAAAAAAAACCCAACCTTTTCAGTCTTTTTGATTAAATGAATGCTTATACCAGGGGACAGCTTAACCTGACAACTATGAGAGGAAGGATTTTAAATGTACTCTAGTTAAACAGTTACATATAAAACAACATATGGCCCCCGTGCTGCTGAAAATGTTAGCTCACATGCCTTGGCAGCTGTCATGTTGTCTTTCCTCTACCTATGCATGATCCCCACCACTGACCTGGTCATATACAGAACCTGTTGACATTAAAGTGGACCTATACTGGAATATTATCACTAGTTTACATGGAGCAGATAGCTGGTGGCCGCCTCTACCTCTTTAACCTTCACGATTCTCAATTCTCCCTCTAAACTTCACTACTCTCATTCAATCCCGGGACAAACGCTCTCCCCAAGGGCAAGCTAATGGTGGGTAAGGGCTTACCACGAAGAATAGCAAGGGTTAAGGGTGTGATATTAGCCTATGGAAACTTTACAAAAATCAGCTTTGCATTCAGGTAATTACCATTCTTTGCAATGAGCCAATATAATCTCTTAGCATAGATCTGCTTTATGAAAACGTTTTAGGGAAGATATATTTGAATTGTATTTTTTGTGTGGAACAGAAAATGTGTCTATAGGAGCAGAACTTCACCTCTGTCTTATATACTTCACTTTCATTGGACTCTGAACCTGTCACATACATTTTAATATTAATTGCTCTTTAATTTTGAATTGCATGTTATGATTCCTGGCTTTATTTGTATCTATATATTCAGGTAAAGGAAGTTGGATAGATATAGAACATCGACCCCTAGTGGTCAGATTGCCACTTCTGTATCAGTAAAAGTTTCCATGAGACCAAGAATGTATCCATTAGGTCAGACAGTAAAGCCGGGGTGTCAAACTCAGGCCCCTGGGCCAAATCTGGCCCACACTGTAATTATATTTGGCACGGGGGAAAAAACCCAAATTTTTACTAGACCTGGCCTGCCGGTAGACAGTGCATGCACCGTTAATACTACAAATCCCAGAATACTCTACTAGCGCATCAATCAGGACCCACAAGGGCCCCATCCTTTGTTGTCATTTTTTAGTGACCTTCCTCAATTGTACATATTTTTTCAATAAATATCAAGGTTGGCCTGCGACTTTGTCCAATTTCTTCATTTTGGCCCACTGTGTATTTGAGTTTGACACCCCTGCAGTAAAGTAAGAGTATTGTACAAGATGAAACTATATGTAAATTGCTGAATGAATTACACAGGTGATGGATTGGAGATCAGAAATATCAATTATGAATAAATCACACAACAATGCAAAGTAGCCTATATATTGTACAGCGCTGTGTAATATGTTGGCGTTGTATACATCCTGTTTAATAATGATATTATAATATTATTATTATTAATAGCGAATGCAACTGGATACTTCATTAGCAAAGATTTTATTTATTAAGTTATGAGGTTATTCCCATACCTTGCCTTCCCATACCTGCTTTCTGATTCTTATTGGTCAATGAGGTTGTTCGTCATATAATCCACACATAAATGATGATGCCAAGGAGGGTCAAGTTCAAATGTGTTACAATACAAAGTGCTGCAAGTCTAGTTTTATTGCATTGACAGCCTATTCAAAAAGAACCGAGTACTGTAATGCAGGACACATTCACGTGTTGGGTAAAACGTGTGTGTGGTTACTTGAGCTGCCCCGGCTCTCTAGAATGGTCGTCCTATTCAGCTTGCTCCTACTTTCTGCTCATTTAAACGAGCCCCTTAAAACCCAACGCTTCAACCTTACCTACCCGTCTTCTTATGTTTCCTAAACCTTCACTACTCATCCACCATTCCATATCCCCCTCCTATTGTGTGATACTTCCCCACCTCCTAGATTGTAAGCTCTTTGGGGCAGGGTCCTCTCCTCCTGTGTCACTGTCTGTATCTGTCTGTCATTTACAACCCCTATTTAATTTACAGCGCTGCTTATGTTGGCGATATATAAATCCTGTTTAATAATAATATTAATAATATTGCAAATGGGTCTCAAGGGTCTGAAGGGGGTCTAAAGTGAACACCTGATTATGAACTTTTCTCTAATAAATAATTTGCAGCATTCAGCTTTGTCTGGATCTTACATGGGATTGGTGAATGGTTAGTGCACCTGAAGGGTTTTTATTAATGTGTAGTCATTGGAGAGATTTTCCTCCATTTTCTATCCTGGTGACCACACAGGAAGTCAGGGTGAATTCCCCGGAGGGGGTACAGGCCACAATAAAAATGAGTCTTTCATCTCTTCCCTTACTCCAAAACAAAAAAAAACATTCTACAGGCTTGAATGATACGTTACCTCTGCATTATGTGCCATGATCTGTCGCGTGTGAGAACTACAGCCATGAATGCCCAATAATGGGGCAAAAGGTCCACCGCTGCCAAAAACCGGTCCACTTTAACATCTATAAATGTATTTATGCTCAAATGAATCGCAACAAAGGATGAGAGGACAAAAGAGCCAAACGGCCAGAGATGAATTAATAATCCACCGTTGCCAATTTAAGATGTGCCATCTGTTTGAGCCACCCAATTAGCTGATGATAAAAGTGCATTTAGCAGTGGGGTATTGAGCATGGCACATTCACATCGTGCTCCTACTTTGCAATAAAGTTTTATAAATAAATTTTTTTTTTTTTTTTTTGTAACTTGCTTCACTCTGAAAAAGCTGCACTGACATTTTACATTCTGTCTGCAGTTTTTTTATTGCACATTTATAACCCACCAACACTCTATGCTGTTTCTTAGCCCGTGGAAGGTTGCATTTATTTAATGCATGCAATTGCAGAACATTATATAGCAATGCAAAACCACCTGCGCTGCTGTCTGTTATGACGCTGCACAGAAACGCATGCAGAAGTGCGTTGTGGCAATGTGTGAATGATTATAGTGAGAACGTCACACATTGCTTTCTTATCCTATCCCTATTTGATATTTCTGCATAACAGACACTACAGGAATCTATATATAAAAAGTGAATGTGGCATTCACTAAAATATTCCCTAGTGGAGAATCTTCCACAGCCATGTGCTTCAATGGCAGTAATTGGAATACATTTTTCAGAGAATGTCAGATTCATTGCTTTATAAACAGACCCCTATGAGTGTAGTGTATCATATCCAGTGTGAATGAGCTCTAAATGTGGTAATTGCACAATCACAATTTTCTCTACGTTTCCCAGAAACTTTTACATGACTTGTGTGCACATGCCTAAAAATGGTGCTTGTTCCAGGGTTGATCATACAAAAATTAATATGAATGTATAGATATGTATGTCAGATGATTGTGGCACCTGTACAGCAGTTCCTCAACATTGTTCATCAATGCACTACAATGAATTAATGAACAACCGTTGTGCAATTCAATGGAGGAGTGCACAATGGGGTGCCACTTGCTCGTCCTTCGCCTGGAACAGGATTGCATTTGTTCAACTGTCAATGCAAATAATCACAAATTATTTCTTGCTTTGGTAATCCAGGCTTTCTCTGATGTAGTTCAGTGGTTGCAATGAAAACCCCTCAATCCTGGCTTCCCTTGCATGTGCTGGGGATGAATGAACTCCTGCACGTCTGCGCAAGAGTTGTCATCCCGGCACGGCCAATCAAGATGGTCCTGCAATGGAGTGCAAATCGGTGAGAGGTGCAGGTTAGTTTCACTTTATTCATATGTTAAATCCTACAGGAAGGTGACACCAATATCAGCCGTTGTTGTACTTTTACCCTCTGTATAAAGATAGAACTTTAGTGGAATCAGTTCCAGGGAATTGTTTTCTAGTTTATAACTTATGACTGATGATAATCACAACTAATAGCTCCTAACAACCCAACACAGATTATTTGCTTGGTTGTCATGCATTTTGTAGTCACATGGAAAATGAACCACCAAATACTAATATGGCTAAAAGAATTAAGAGGTCAGGGAATCTATGGATTAAATATCAAGACATGATTTTGGCTCTGTATGGACAATCAATAATTGGCAATGGAAATGATCATTAATGATAATTTGCAGTGAATGAGAGCTGTGCATGCAGAGAGGGGATGATGAGCACAAAGCACCCAACTGTGCCCTACCCATTAGAAATCAAGAGCGGTCATTCGTGTTGGTCATTTAATGATCCAGCACAGGGCAGCTGTACAGAACCTACATTTTCATCAATTTATTATTGACTGTTCCTTTTATTTAATGAAAATCTGGCAACTGCACCCAGCGTTTTACTAGGAAGAAATCATGGATTGACACAAACTATGCAGGTGATAAATGACTAACAGCAACAGGTTGAGGAAGCAAAGAAATGTTGCTGAGCTACCCGAGAGAAGCTGGCAGATATACACTGTAATTGAAATATTTTGGGTGCGTCGATCTTTAAACCACCGAAGCAATCCCACCCAAATGATGCCTTGGAACCATCTTCAAACAGCCGGATTAGGAACGATGGACGTGTGAAGTGCTCTTGTTCCATGGACCACAAAATGTTTTGGGTCATTTACATGGAGACAAAACCTGGAAGGCTATTGTGCGATTCAGCGGTTTTATTGGGACATTAATTAGGGCCTTATCAGTTCAATGCACTGGTGGATTTTGTAAGCTCAGCTGCTCCCAGATTTAGTGCTCTTTTGACAAAGATTTTTTTTTCCCAGCTCCGGGGGTCAAACTCCCCACAGATTGTGAGCGAGACTGAATCACCAGCCTTGCACAAGCTTATCTTGCTGGGATCCCTGCATGACATCAGCAGGCATTGCTATTCTACTCAATTCAAGACGCTCCTATTTACTTATCTGGTCTCTCCCCTAGGACAGGCAGATATTTGGTGTACTACAATACTTATCATCCTTTGTGGCCCGCACAGCAGGGAGGGGTCTCAGAGCTTATATAAGCAAACGGCCAGTTTATTGCAACCCCTCAATACAACCTTAACACAATACCAATTTGTTATACAAAAACTTGGGTATATACTGAAAGTTTGGTAACTTTACAAACTTATTTCTCATTAAGGCGTAAATACGTGTTAAAATTAGTAACGGGTTACTAACAGATAGTGGATATTGGTATCCTTCATCGTACTTTGAAGTACCAGCCAAGGTATAAAGACTTCGGTACCCTAAGGTCACAGGACCAGGCTCCTCTCCAAATCTATTATTTTTTCCAACCGGAATTATCTTAGGGATGTTTCCTGCTTTCCAGTTAATTTTTTACCTTCTCTCTCTTACTCCCCATACTGATTTATAGCCCTACCAAGGTTCAGTTAGACCAAGAGCATCTGGAAGCGGGCAGTATCTACTTTACACTCGTTAGATAACCCATCATGCTCTGGGAATCCTGCATCAAATATTACATTTAAAACAAAATATGATGGGCAGAATATAATGAGCAGCAAGGTGTATCAGAGGTTAGCAGTCCTAGCTCTCAGGTTTAAATCCTGGCCAGAACAGTATGTGCATGGAGTTTACAGGTTCTCCCCGTGTCTGCGTGGGTTTCCTCCTGTACTCCGGTTCCCTTTACATTCCAAAAACATGCAGTTAGGTTATTTGGCTTTCCTGAAAATTGATGTTAGACTATGGTAGGGACATTGGATTGTGAGCTACATTGAGGGACAGCTTGTGATATGACTATGGACTTTGTACAGCTCTGTGGAGTATGTTGGCGCTACATAAATATAGGATAAAAACAATAAAAAAAAATGCTTTTTACTATAACCAGTAATAAATGAAAAGAAACATTGCAATTGCTAAAAATATTATATATTGTATTCCTTTACCGCCATAGTAAGTCCATAGTCATATCACTAGCTGTCTCTCAAAGGGCTTCACAATCTAATGTCCCTGCCATGGTCATATGTCTTAAATACAGTCTAAGGACAATTTTTGGAGGAAGCCAATCAACCTAATTGCATTTTTTGGGATTGTATTGTATGCTGCTTCCCCACCTCCTCCTCCTGTGTCACTGTCTGTCATTTGCAAACCCTATTTAATGTACAGCGCTCCATAATATGTTGGCGCTAAATAAATACTGCTTATTAAGAATCATAATATTGTGGGAGGAAACCGGAGTAACCAACGCAGACACAAGGAGAACCTACAAACTCCATGCACTTATTGACCTGTTTGAGATTCTAAATAGCACCCTGTTGCTCCAAAGACAAGAGTGCTAGCAAATGAGCCACCAAGCCGCTATGATTTACATTTAGGGCACTACAGTAATAGGAGATATGGATTTCATCTACATACTATTTGTATAATAATAATATGATAATTAAATAACGATAATATTTGTATATAAATGTCTTGGCCATATAAATTCTCAGCGTTCTGCACCCCTCCTAGGACCTTCCAAATGCCTTGTGGTCCTCCAGCCTGGTATAAAGTTATACGAGACATTCCTAAATTTACTCAGAGGAGCATTCATGACAAATTCTTGGAAGTAAGCGGGAAATTCAAAATTTAAACTCTTCCTTGAAAACTGACCTGCTTTTACATGAAAACTAAGCATTAAAAAAACATAGAAAGAGCTGCCAAAAATAACTGTGAACTGCGATACCCAGGGGCCCCAAGGAGCAGCGCCATCAAAGCTTGGCAGCGAATCACAAGGTGGGAATTTGGCAAGGGAAACGACCTGTCAACACTGAAAGGCAGTGCCCTCTGCGCTGTTTATCTTGGATAAGACAAAGCTGCTTTTGTGAGGTGGAGATAGCGGGACAAATTGAACGAGCTCGGTTACCAGGGCCCTTCCAGGTACATGGTGATCCCCAACCCATCTGTGGCCCGTAAACCCTCACCATAGTGACATTATCAGCGGTGCTGGAGGCACAAGGTGTTCACTGTTGCCTGAATAGAATAAACGTGCTGAGGCAAACGTCTTGAAATCTCTCCAAAGAGTGCACAAGGAGGTCAGCGCTATCAGCCGGGCCGCTCCTGTAAATAAATCACATTGCTGATTGTAAGATCTGAGACGTGGAATCCTGGACCAATAATGGTTGCTGGGTACAAGGAATTCATATAGAAGACACAGGGAGAAGCATGTGATGGGCTAAAGCTGAACTAAAGTGTTAGGCCACATACACACGTCAGATAATAATTGCCTCAGGGCTGATAATCTGGCGTGTGTACAGCGCTCATCGTCCATACAACTGTTCCACGGACGAGGAACAATCGTAAAAAAAGGGAAGTAATGTCAGCTACCTGACCCTACACACTGGATCTGATTTATTAAAGCTCTGTAAGGCTAGAGAAGATAGACAGTCATGGGTGAACCTGGGTGATACAGCAAACATGGAATGCTAGCAGCTGGCAAATGTTTTCATCCCTATTTAATGTACAGCACTGTGGAATATGTTGGCGCCGTTTAATAATGATAATCCTAGACCAGATCCATTCCAGATCCATATTAAGATGGTGATCAATAGCCCAGCAAAAGAGAACAGCTGACAACGCTGCTTGAGATTTCAGTTCAGCAAAGGAAATGTGTTGTCAGCTCAAACAGAACGTTAGGAGCTCACTGGATTTCTTACATATTTTTTTTGTATTTGCAAAAATAAAAAATGTTTTTTACTATTAATTTTTACTATTTCAATCCACCAATCAAGATAGTTTTCCCGGTTTATATCATCTGGACCACACACAGGAACAAAAATGCGGACTTTCCGTACGTCCTGGCGGCACCAAAAAAAAAAGCACAGTGTTTTCTTTCTGTACTCTAAAACATAACTTTTCAAAACTATTATATGACTTTTTTTTTTTTTTTTGGGGATGCAAACGGCGCTTGTCTGCTTCCCTGTGCAGCTGATTTATAAGTGCCTGCAGCTTTAAAATCCCCCACATACGTCTCTTCAATTTCCTTATCGGTTATAGAAGTAACACATGACAGCGTGCGGTTATACGTTAAGCGGAAAAATAATCCGCAATATAGACAGCGGACGTTGGTATAACAAACCCGGAGGATAAAGAATAACCCGGTGTATGTTAGCAGCCTACACAGGATCCCCGTGTAATGAAAACCTTGTGTGTTTTTCTTTTCCATATCGTCTGGAATACTCCGCTCACGACGCTTGTTTATTTTATTGACACAAAAAATGTACAGAAGCTCAATTTGTACTTTTCAAACTTTCAGGAACCGAGTCATTTCTCCAGAGTTCCTGGCACAGCTTCAGAAGACAGCTGCCCACTTCCAACAACCGCCCCAGTCTGACGATTCAAAAACCGTTGGGTCAGATTTGAATGAACTTTATTCCTTGACAAGGAATTTTTTTAAAAAGGTTTAAAGGGGAACAACAAGAAGATATAAAACACCATATATAGGGGGGCATGGTGGCTCAGTGGTTAGCACTCTGTCCTTTGCAGCACTGGGTCCCAAGTTCGAATCTCGGCCAGGATACTATCTGCATGGAGTTTGTATGTTCTCCCTGTGTTTGCGTGGGTTTCCTCCCTCATTCCAAAAATATACCGTTAGGATAATTGGCTTCCACCCAAAATTTCCCTTAGACTGTGATAATGGCATATGACTATGGTAGAGATATTAGATTGTGAGCCCCTTTGAGGGACAGCTAGTCACATGACTATGAACTTTGTACAGCGCTGTTTAATATGTCGGTGCTATATAAATACTGTATAATAATAATAATAATAATAATTGTTCCTAAAAAAAATCCTGAATTGATTATATTAGCTTCTTGTAAGACTTAAGCTTATGTACACAAGTCAGATGAATGTTGCCCGGAGTACAGTCGTACTCATGCTGGGTGAAAAGCGGACATGTACAGTGGTCTACTAACGTTGTTCATCAATCCTCACTGAAAGAATGATGAACGACCAATCAGAAATGGCTAATGTGCTTTGCTATGGGGCCCCTTGTTCGTCCCTTGTTCCTAGTGGTGTGTTTGTTCATTCTTCTGCAGTGGATGCAATCACAAAAGTTGATTTTCAGCAACAGAAATATGACCTCTGTAAAGGGCTTTAGCCTAGGAAGGTCAATAGCATGAACCAATCAGTAGCCGTTCTCAAACTTTTTATTATGGGGGAACCCCTGAAATACTTTCAGGTCTTCAAGGAGCCTCTACTATGATTTCTTTATCCACAGCTCACCGTGCATTTATATGGCGGTCAGTGGGAAGAATGTCTCTTACCTTGCTTACAGATAGCCTGAAAGATCATTGGTGTCAGTTAAAATAACCTGAGAGGTGCAAATTGCTTAAGGCGCCCCAACAACCTCTGGAGGAACCTTGGTTGGGAATCACTACTGTAATGGATCTCATAGTGCATTCTTTATAACACTATTAATTTGCTGAATGAGTGAGTAGACAGATGACCCCAACAGTGTGGTGATAGTTGCTCATTCACTGACCAATAAGCATGTTGAGGGTGGCTCAGTGACCAAGCATTTCTCTTTAGATCCCAGGGAGAAAAATAAGATCCTAGCTGAGCTGTCCGATTGTGGTTCTTGGATCTAAAGATTGCCTGGAGATAAATACACATTGTATATTATTATAATTACTAATAAATAACATTAATCCATGACCTATGATATGCCTGATCACCTTACTAGTAGAACATTTTGCAAACAAGTTATAAATCATATCAAAGGATGTCTCAGACTGTTCATGACTTCAGTCAGCCACTAGGTGGCAGCAATATTAAAGTGAATGGATCATTCTGCATTTGCAGTTCAGCAACCTGTAAATTATATTAAATTTACATAACAGGAATTAAAGTGAAGCAGTCCTTTACCCATAAAAGGCAAAGAAAATGGTTTATATTAAGCACACTATGAATTAAAAACTAAGAATTCACCATCCCTATTCTGCTGATAATGAAAGAAATAGATGTAAAGCTTCACACACACGTTAGATCTTTATCGTCCGAGATGAAAATTCACAGTCAGTGATCCCAGATATTGTTAAGTGATCACTGACAAATGATTTTGTTTTTTAATGGGGAGGGCACACTGGGGATCCCTCCGGCTAACTCCAAAACAGCAATCACTCATTCAAATGTTGCTAGTAAAAGAGCACAAGCGATCACTTCCAGCGACAGTTATTACAAGTACATAGCACCTCGGTGCATAGGTCATCCGATCCATGCATGATTTCTTTTATGATAAGCCTGAATTTAAAAGATTGAAATGACCTGTTATAGAGAATATCTACAAATGTCAATTGTGCCTAAATACCCTGAATGATACATGTCATTAAATTACTGTGCCTAGGCACTCCTGTTCTGTATATCTGCAGTGTGAGATCATCTGATTGTTTATGTCATCAGATTTGGAGTAAGATTTTGTGATGTCAATACCGTGCTGGTCGTTGTTCTCCTTACTGGAGGGGAAGCTGTACCTGAAGACCTGCAGTGCAAGAATCTCCCTGCTTTGAATAAATCCATTTTTTGGGCTTCCTTTACATCTCCTGCTCCTTTCCCAGCAAGAATCAGATTACGAGAGGGGCATAACTAACATAAAAGCAGAAATATCCGTTACTTTAAAAGTGCCAACCAGCAGACTATTTTAATGGCAGAAAAGACTGAATCCTTTTGCTTGCCTTTGAAGCAGTGGAGTTCAAATTGACTCCTGCCTGTACACAAAGACAAAGGGAAGAACAAGGCATGGTAAATGCTAAAAATGGTATAAAAGATTAGCCCACAAGCAATACGGTGACCTGGCCTTTGTGTTTGCTTGTCTTATTTTTTGGGCACAGAGTCCACATTTCAGGCCCTACTTGTACCGCAGACCATTCTCTGTATAATCCCCTGACTGCCATTGGCCCGGACAATTCAATATTAGGCGCCGTTGTCACAGCAATCAATCCCGGGCACACAGCTCTTGTATTCTCAATTCTTCTCAGACAGAAAATAACTTGAGTCAACACAAGTCACACGTTACCCATAGACAAATATTTGTAGTTTTTGTATAGCTGTTACCATGTAACAACATAATCTGCTTCATTGTCACCAGAGATGAGTTTCAGAAAATGTAAAGTGTACCTGTAAACATTGTGGATCAAAAAGAAGCTGAGAATAGAGATGAAAGCTGCCACTTCTGACTTTGATTTGATGGTGCAAGCTACAGGCTGTCATTCTAATCCTTCCATTATTACGTTAGGTGAATGATACATATACACAGGTCAGAGGAGGACATATGTGATCCACACGTCATATGTACATCGACTTTTACATTTGTATGTTAAACCTAACAAATGAACCTTTCCTATTTTCTCTCCTTAGGTGGTTGAAGTGTATAATGCAGGTTGCAACAACAGTTTTTGGCCAACAACAAGGATTTTTAGGCATTCAACAAAGAACAATGCAATATATAAAACCAACATTTATTATACATAGTTACATAGTAAGGTTGAAAAAAAGCACGTCTATCACGTTCAAACACTAAGGAAATAAACATATCCCAGAGGAAGGCAAAAAAAAATCCCTGGTACAATTTTCTCCAACAGGGGAAAAAGATTCTTTCCCAAATCCATGAGGCAATCGGATGTTCCCTGGATCAGCAGTCCCTGTTATCCTAATTTTAAAGCTTTAATCCCCAGTTATATTCTGTGCTTCCAGAAATCATCCAGCTTTTTCTTATAGCAATCTAAAGAACTTACTGAAACTACTTGAGGGAGCCGATTCCACATTTTCACAGACCTTACAGTGAAGAATCCCTTCCTTATCTGGAGATTAAACTTCTTTTCCTTGAGACGCAAAGCGCGCCCCCTTGTGCTTTGTAATGATCTTACAGTGAATAATTGGGAAGAGAGTTCTCTATATGGACCGTTTATATATTCATACAGGGTGATCATATCCCCCCTTATACGTCTCTCCTCAAGGGAGAATAGATTCAGTTCAGCTAATCTCTCCTCATAGCTGAGCGCCTCCATTCCTTTTATTAGTTTAGTTGCCCTTCTCTGCACTCTCTCCAATCCCACAATGTCCTTTTTGTGAACTGGTGCCCAAAACTGGACTCCATATTCCAGATGTGGTGTGACCAATGCTTTGTACATGGGCAGGATTATGTCTCCATCTCTGCAGTCTATTCCTCTTTTATTACAAGAAAGTACTTTACTAGCTTGGGGTATAATGTACTATATTATAGATCACATGTTTTTTGTTCCTGATGAAGCGGTATTTCTCTGTGAAACGCGTCAAACTAGAATACTTGTAACATAGAGACTACAATAAGACACTTTCTTGTATATTTTTGTAAAAAAAAAAAAGTTAAATGTTTTTGAATATTTGTATAATAAATGATGATTTGATATATTTCATTGTTCCTTATTGAATGCCTACAAAACTCCCTCTTGTTGGCCAAAAAATTTTGTTGCATTGTCTATTTTGGGAAATGGCAATTTTTAATGTGGGGTAAAGTTGTATCTTTCGTATAATGCACGTTGCCGGATATATAAATGTGCTGGCCCCGCTCTCTTTATGTAACTCAAGGATGAATGGTAGCTACTCTTGGCTAGAGTGTTCCTTTAGGACGCAGCAATGGGCAGTGTTGGGCCAACGAGACAACCTGAAGTTTAGGAAACACTGATCTAGTCATTAGGCCATTTGGATGCGATTAGCCGTTAATAAAGGAAATAGAACACCCACGCTGGGCTTTTTTTTCCTCTGAGCATTAATATATATAATGCTGATTTTGCACAAGTTGCCTTATAAAAAGATCATGCCAAGCAGTGGTATAATTTAAATAAACACATCGCTGAACACTTCCTGCTTATGCCAGCATGAAGCATGAATTCTAGCCGCCTAATTAAATTATTCTGGTCTGGCTGGTGGCCGCGCTGGCTATAAATGGGCCTCCGTGTATGATTTCATCAGAGGGCAATCGAGAGACAACGGCCGCGAGCCCGGCCCGGGGAGTCTCTGCGCATCACCAGCTGAAATGTCTGACATCGGTTAGGAAAGGTCACTCATTTGCGGTGTGGGAGTGAGGATGAGGGGTAATGCCAACTTTAATAACTCTGAGCTTATAAATAAATCACAAGAGGAATGGCAACAGGGTGGAAGAACAAATAAAAGAAATTGCTTTACTTGGCCAAATGTGTACAGGCAAGTTTTCTATTTGTGAATGGTGAGTGGGTGCAGCATTAGATGATGGGTACAGCAGTATCCCCAGGGTTAAGGGCTTTCTGTGTATTTAAACAAAAACATCAAAAAAGTATATTATAAAAATCCAGAATGAGTATAAAGAGTCTCTATATGTGGTACTGCTACTCCTTTCCAGGCATTTGTATCCTGCACCCTTCATCAGAAATTGCTGCGAATAATTGGCTCTATATTAGGAGATGTAATACTACTGTAAAACTTCCCCCACTTCCTAGATTGTAAGCTCTTCTGGGCAGGGTCCTCTCCTCCTCCTATGTCACTGCATAATATGTTGGTGCTATATAAATACCATTTAATGATGATAATAATAATGTGCGGGGCAATTTAATTTAATTGAATTAGGCAACAATTTTAGATGCCACCATTCAAGGAACTGGTCACTATAATCAATGGAAATATTCTCTCTATAATAATGGAGTTTGTGTTGCAGATCTCCTGTTGCTGACCCCTACATACACATCTTGGCTCTTATAATTCTTCCTGACACTTTGTGGCCTGTTTGCCCCAAACAGATCTCTGAGCTCAGTGACAGAGCCCGTCTTCCACCCTAAGCATCTCTTCCAGTAACGTGACATCATAGAGGATAACCGGAGATGACGGCTGTCAGGATGGAGGTTCGGTGTGAGCTGAATGGGCCTGACTTGTGCAGCAGAGACTTCGTATGATAACCAGAAGCGGAGTTCAGGGCAACAGAAAGATGCCGCTAACCCCTATGTGTGCATTGTGGAGCGGAACACAAATAAAACACGTCTTCTAACTATAGGGCAGGAATGACTAGATACTTCACAGCGTTATTGGAGAAAATGTGTGCAGGAAAGGGCGGCCATTGCATACCTTATGAATGTTCTAGTTGTCTGGCTGTCATGTTTGTCTCTATTATCACTATTTTTGGAAGCCAAATGGTTTCTTGCAGCAATGCTTTAACTCCGGTATCTGTACCCTGCACCTCAGCAGTCTTTCTGCAAAGGTGCTAACTTGTCTGACATCCAAATAAGTCACAAGAGAAGGAACTACACATCTATTGAAAGTAGAGCGAAAACATTTCTGTCAGAAAATATGCTCACTAAAAATGAAGCATGCAAAAAACAAATGTAAAATTTGCATTTGAAATAAGTCAAACCTTGAAATATTAATTCATGTAAAACATATTACAGTTTCTGACCTTACAGCACACACTGGGCCTGATTTATTAAAGCTCTCCAAGGCTGGAGAGGATACACTTTCATCCGTAAAACTGGGTGATCCAGCAAACCTGAAATGGATCTGGTCCAGGATTGAAAAGATTTGCTAGCCCCCCTAGCGGTAATCCCAAGTGTGACTCGGGGGGGGATTTTCCATGTAAAAAGCGGTATACCCAAGTCACACACAGGGTTGCTTTAAACATAAAAACAAACTCATTTACCTTGTTCCGTTGGCATCCCCCGACATCATGCTGGTCCCTGCAGAGACATATCTTCTTTCTTGGATCCTTAGCCGGCAACTGCAGACACATTCTCCGGGGTTTCCTGGTGAAGTCAGTGCAAGCGTTGGTGCGGGAGGGGGGATCGGCGGGAAATTCATATAATTTTGTACTGGATTCAATACAAATAGCTGTATTGAGTCCAATACAAAGAAATGTTCATATAACACACATATATAAAAAATAAATACATAATATACAAGCTACTGTACAGGTATATTACACGTTTAACTATTTTTTTGTGTTTTTTTTTAATTAATTTTAGTTTGATATTATTTTTTTAAAATATTGGACATTTTTGGTGAGTTATGCCTAAGGATTATAGCCTACAATGTAAAATAAAATTCCATGCAAAAAAAAAAAAAAAAAAATGTAACCCGTTTTGCATGGAACTTTGAACAGAATTAGAACGCTAGGGGGGCTAGCAAATGACTTTGAAGATATTGATTCAGGTTTGCCGGATCACCCAGCTTCACTAATGAAAGTGTATGCTCTCCAGCCTTGGAGAGCTTTAATATATCAGGCCTAGTGTCTTCAATCTTTTCTCATGGTGGCCATATATATGAGGCGATTGAAACTGCTCTTCTAATTATCTTTGGCTGCCTGGATATTGTGGAAGGAGATCCTATAAGGCTTTATCTTGTAAGTTGGTGCCATAGGGCTCTGCATGCACCTCCTTTCTCCACGGCATACCCATGAATTTTTGGGTGACCCCAGCATCTATGTTTATGCTTACAGCTGGACCCAAAGACATCTTCATACAGCTGTATCCTCCCTGCAGCTCCAGCCATTCTCTAAATTCTGCAGCCTCCACCACTTGGAACTTCTCTCTTAGCAGGAAAAGTTTAAGGAAACTTTCTCAGAACTCTTCAGTAATCTACTCAGTAATTAGAGCTACTTGTGTTCAGCCGGACGTCACAAATGTGTCACTTAAATAATGTCGCTGAGGGCTGTGCTAAAGAGCGACTCCCCTTGGCAGAAGAACAGGGGCTATGGGGATACAATGTAGACTGCAGCCAAGTATATATGTCCTCATCTTTTATTACACCCAAATCGTTTGTTGATGTATATTCCGGACTCTGAAATGTTGCACTTTTTATGTTTTGACATGATGAAAATTCATCAATAAACAGACAGATTTTATGGCAAGAAGACAAGTGTGCTGGCAAGAGATTTGCTGCAGACCACTTAGGGGCCACACTTCTGTTGGGTCAAGCTTGCATACAGAACAGAATTCTCTCCAGAAATGTTTTTAAGCTGGGTGGGAAGAAAGCTGTAGGGGGGTGGTGGTCCCTGTATTGTGACCCAACTTTTCCAGAACCACTCAAAAACAGCCGGGTGGTTACTGAAATGTTTTGGGTGGTGCACCCAGCTAAAGAGGGAGAACATTGCAGTAGATTAATCAAGCACTGTCTACTCCCTCTATGTTTTCACCACTAAGGCTACGTACTTGTCAGATGATTCTCATCCAATATTCACCCCAGGGATGATATAAGACAAGAATCTGGCGTGTGTACAGTGCTCGTAGATTGTCTTTCATGAATCCGTCCTGGTGGATCGACGGGGGACAAACAATCATAATGGAAGGGGGGAGGGCGCAGCGGGGTGCCTCTCCATCGTCCTCCCCTTTTCATGGCGCTGTATATACAGAGCTCATTCATGCATCTTTCAGTCTTTTGTTGTTGGAAAGGTTCGAGAAAGATCCTTTCCAACGACAATTATTGAGCGTGTGTACCCAGCCTAAGACCTTATCAAGGGATCCCCTGATCTAAGCCCTGTAAATCCTATAGAGATTGTTCTTTATTTGGTTTTATTTTTAATTCATTAATTTATTTCCGACATGTTTAGTATCAATTTTATTATTAACAGGATTCATATAGCGCCAACATATTACGAGGCTGTACAATAAACAGGGGTTGCAAATGAAAGACAGATACAGACGGTAACACAGGTGAAGAGGACCCTGCCCCAAAGAGCTTACAATCTAAGAGGTGGGGGAAGTAACATATGTCACTTTTGTTTGTCTCTTTGTATGTAGTTGTATTATAAAAGCAAATAATATATTCCTGATTTTTTAAATATTTTACGAGTTAATTTGTCCTTACCCAGTCAGTCTATTTACACTCTGAACATCCCCAGACATGCAGTCATTGTATTACTGGCAGGATCAGGTCCTTCTTCCCCCAATATGCTGGATGCGTCAGCGCTGGAGAAGTAAAACTGGATATTTTCCTCGGTTCACTAAGAAATCACTAGATCTGTTACTCTGAAGTTTCCCATAAATTGGGTAGAAGAAAATGTACATGTTAAAAATAGCGGACAGCCAGTGGTACGAGTGCTTGAGCTGATTCCAGGCAGTTTCCTATTACAGAACATACCAACAATACACAGAGAAGCTGGACGTTTATGTAAATATCCTGGGTGCTATAAAAAGACTGCTGTGTGTATTTCATCGGGCTAGCAAAAAAAATCTCCAATCAGGGACATCACCTGGAGGCATTAAGAAGGCAGAATGTAATTGTGGAGGGTAATATTTGTCACTGTTTTATGAGAAATAACTGTGCCCCCATTGCTCCCTGCAGACACTACATCAATACGGTCAGAAAGCTGGGTGGGAAGAAGTTGTAGGCGGGTGGTGGCCCCTGTATTGCTATACAACTTTTCAGTAACTACCAAAAATAGCCGGGTGGTTACTGAAAAGTGCCGGGTGGTGCGCCTGGCTAGAAGGACCTGGGGAGAACGCTGAAGGTGTACCTACAAAACTTTAGTAACTTGCCATTTTGTTGGTGGTACTATTGTCCACAGTGGGGGTATGCAAGCATTCAATATACCTGGAAGTAGCTCTGCAAGAAAATGAAGATCACACTCACTTGTGGCAAGACAGATCAGGATTATAATGTTAGCCTCAGTTTTTGGAAGGAAGGCAGTCTTTTTAGGATATAGTGTAATGGATCCAGCAAACCTGGCCTGGAATGAATCTGATCCCAAGATTGAAATAAATGACTGACTATTAGCATTCCAGGTTTGCTGGATCACTCAGGTTCTCCCACGAGAGTCTATCTTTCCCAGCCTTGGGGAACTTTAATAAATCAGGTCCAGTGTGTAAGATCGGGTAGCTGACAATGCAGCAACAATGAGACTTCTCTGCAAGAAAGTGAAGAATAAAGTCATGGGTGGCAAGACAGATCAAGATTATAACCTAATGTTAGGCTCCTTTATTTAATAAGTTTTTGGAAGGAGGGGGGTCTTTTTAGGATGTAGTTGACTCCAATAATTCTATAGGGAGTGATAATTAGCGTCATAGATCTTCTCATCCTCTGTGTTGTAACTCAGGTGTGTCAAACTCAAATACACAGAGGGCCGAAATTAAAAACTTTGACCAAGTCGGGGGCCAAACTTGACATTTACTGAAAAAAATTTAGGAAGTTTATTACTTCATCTATGACTAACAAAAACAAACCCACTTTAGGGTTGAAAAGACTAATTTCTATCTATCTATGCTGGTTGTGTATTGTTCAGCCTCTCACATCACAAGTTTGTCTGACACTAAATATTACACTATGCAGTCTCTAATGGATTGAAACAAACACAATGCCCCTGGTAGTCAGGCACCATGTGATCATTGCCTAGGCTTTGTGTCACATGATGGGTATACAGGAATAATGTCTATGTATTGCATGTATTGAAAATGATGATGTGAGGTGGTAACGTGGACAGGCGGGCCAGATGTAGTTTATTTTCAGAATTCGTTGGGGGGCCAAAAAAAAGGACCTTGAGGGCTAGATTTGGCCCCCAGGCCAGAGTTTGACACCCCTGTTGTGATAATGTTGGTGATTCAGCAATCAGTGGAGTTAAAGGTTCATTTTAAACTGAATAATGGGTAGGTATTTTAGGACCTGTGCTGACTGGCTTTTGTTCACTTTAAATTATCCCTTTTCCCCCCAATACAAGTCAGTGGCAAAAGCAGCCCAAAGAAATGCAGTTAAAAATGAACCTTTGAAGGAACTCGGAATGATCTCAGAAACCGATCTCAAACTGTTCTGAAATGCCAGCAGACGGCACCTGAAAGCAAGCTGCATTTGTCCTTACTCTATCATTTTTGTGGAATTACACAACATAAGTGCAGGAACAAAAGGACTGGAAATCAGGGCACATGCTTTGCATTATTATTCCACTTTCTTTTATTTGCAGGAAATATTTCTCTTGACCATTTATAACCTGCTTTGCAAAACAAAAAACAAAAAACCTTGGCACTGCTTTCTGCAGAATATATTCAAAATAATCCAAGTACATTTGTTTTCCAGATATGTGTAAAGGAGCTGGCAGCTGAAGGCTGGATCTTGGCCACCTCATACAGGTGCTGTAATGGCCACCTCTCGAGAAAGGAGAGAGTGGCACAGATGTGGAAGCCATGATGGCATGTTTACTGCTTGTAACAGGAAATATAAATGAACAGCTCGGCACAGATATACAGGAGGGAAAAACTCATAAACGGCGCAAAAAAACTGTACACGATGCTCCATGGGTAGCGGTTTACCCCTCTGTACCAGGCTGCAGCAAGGACCGAATGCACATACAGACTGATGGATATGGTTTGCACTTTTCTTCTGCACGCTTGTATTTAAGGTGATCTCTTCTTTTACATTTGTTTGTGATTGTATTTTGTGTGCACAGACTGAACTTTTTGTGATAGATTATTTAATAATTTTAGGTAGTTTGGGATGAATTTGAGATTCCGACAATTAGGTTTAGATCCACTTTAAAGTGAGCTGTGGGCTGTATCTGTTTATCACAAAACATGCATTGCATGTGTTCACTTTTTGCACACAAAATTACAAACACAAAGTTTTGTACAATTATGTTGCACATGCAAGAGAAGGGATCGGCTTAATTGAAGACATAGTTTTAATATATGAGTCTGTATGTGCCTTTAGTGTTTCCTGCAGCTTGGTACAGAGGGGTAAACTGATACCTATGGAACACAATGCAGATTTCTTGTTTTATGGGAAAATATTCGCCCATGTAAAGCTGTGCGAGCTGTTCCCTTTATTAGTGATCTATCGATCCCTGTTCTATAGTAGTACATAGAAAACACAGAAATACATACAGAACCCTCAATGTTATGCCTGGTCATACCAGGAATCCTTAATATATAAATATTGAACAAGACCAGAGACTGAAGGACTGGCTGGATGTGGTTGTCATGGACATAGTTAAAGGAGATGTAAATTTTGTGTGACATAGCAAAGCACACAAATACAACTATATTTCAGCATATTAAAGCAGCAAGGTTTCTCATGAGGTTAGCCCTCTGGTCTTTGCAAGGCTAGAACCCAGGTTTGATTTTTGGCCAGGACACTATCTGCATGGAGTTTGCAGCTTCTCCCTGTGTTGTGTGGGTTTCCTCCAAGTACTCCGGTTTTCCCCCACATTCCAAAAACATGCAGTTAGGTTAATTGGCTCCCCCCCCCCAAAATTGACCATAGACTGCAATAAAGACTTATGACCATGGTAGGGACATTAGATTGTGAGCCCCTTTAAGGAACAGCTAGTGACATGACTATGGACCTTGTACAGCGCTGAGTAACATGTTGGTGCTATATAAATACTCTGTAATAATAATAAATTATAATAATAATTAATAAATAATATTAAAATGCCTATATAAAGACTGTCAATGTTGACCATCTCCTAAAATACTACATCTCTGGCTTGATTCAATTTTGGAAGACAGTGGGCCAGATTTTTTACAGCTCTCCAAGACCAGAGAAGGTAGACTATCATGGGAGGTGAACCAGGAATCCTGGAATGAAAATGAAATAAATTGCTGACTACTAACATTCTAGGTTTGCTGGATCACTCAGGTTCCCCAATAATAGTCTATCCCCTCCAGCCCTAGAGAGCTTTATTAAATCAGATCCAATGTGTAGGGTCAGGCAGAGGACAGTGCAGCAACAATCAAACTTCATGTGACCTGTGACATTGAGCTTTAGGGAATCATAAAAGCAAAACAAACACCTATTATATGCAATGGTGAGCTTACACTTGTCCCAGATAATATTTTGATGTTGCATAGGTCAGCCGGATGCAAAGCAAGGTGAGTATTAAGTCCTGAAAGCCCTTTAGGGCAAATGGAGCTAAAGCAAACCCCAATGCCTTTGCAGCATCGAAATGTCATGCCAAAGAATGGGGCAGAACATGGCGGTCAGTCAGCGATCCCCAAGAATTCCAGCCATAGTAGGAAGAATAGAAACAGTAAGTAATATATGTTATATTACTGACAAATAACAATGTAACGTGTGAAATGTTTCCATAGCAGCCTAGGGCACAGAGATCACTCACATTATGGAATTGCATGCTATATTTAGCCATATCCTCCTAAAGGTATGTTTGGTATTTAAAAGCTCATTGTCATTTAAACAAATATTCATTTCATCCCTAATAGCCCGGGCGAGTTTTCCAGGCTGGATTGTAATGTATAGTGCATTACATTTACAAGATATAATTAAATCCCTCTATTGCCCCAGAGATTTATCATGTAAAGTGCACAATATCAGCATCATAGAGAAGAAGAAGACGCCTCTGCAGCCTGACAGCACAGCAATGACACAAAATTCATCACAAGATTCTGCAAACTGAAAGCCAGAATATATCCTGGGGCCAGGCAATCCCCCAGAGCTAAGCAAACACCATTTCTATTAACAAACAGATATATTGTAGTCCTTCTAGTTTTATTAATGGCGGTGGAAGCTTCCCAGGTAACCCATATAGGTTTGGTTTTTTTTTAAATACACATTTAAACAAACTTCTGCAACATTTAACCAAAATAAAATCACTTGGATGGACAGAATCAGTAAAGCTGAGCTCCTGTGATATTTAAAGCTTCAATAAAGTAAAAGACCTAAAACCTATTGCAGGCGCAGGAATTGCAAACACACAAAATTTTGTGCATATTCTTTCCTTTTATGCCAAGCAGTCTGATTTGTATTAGACACGTGTCTGACATTGTCTGGTTTGGCAAATATCCCGTTGTTTTTTTTAAACATTAACCCACACTGATATAATTATTTTGCAACATGTTTATTATATTTAAATGTATTTCTAAGCAGAGTTGTTAAATATTGTAATTCAGTTTTAAAGATGTCTGCTGGCATGCACAATAAGATGCAGATTCTGCATTGCAATGACCTATGCACTAGCCACGCATTAAAGGAAACCGGGTCGCCGTGTCAGTGGTACAGTGCAGCATACACTGACCTAGATTTACCATGTGAAGTGTTGGCAGAACAACAATAATCAGCAGGGTGTGTCATTTATCTGTATAGTGCTGAAAGGGGAAAAAAGATTAAAGTAGAGGCTGCATGTAACATTTCAAATTATATATGAATTTATAATGTGTTATGTTCTAGTGAACATTTAGAAATGTTAATTGGGCCCAGCAAGTATCCTAAAAAATGCACTTTTTGCAGTTAATCTTTCCTAAAACATAGCAGTGTATTTTCAGTGGCATCAAAGTTCTGTATCTGCATTGTGAGATCATCCAAGGCACTGCTCCCACTGACTCACATTTGGAGGTTCGCTACTGTGCTATTGTCATTGTTCTCCTTGCTGGAGAGGAAGCTGTATCTGCAATGCAAGGCTCTTCCTGTTTCTACTTCGATTCTGTGCTTCCTTCACCTCTCTTGCTGCTTCATGGGTATCAACCCAATCTTTATCTGAGCGTTAGTAATTAAGAGAGACATGTACTATTAGCAAGTAAGGTCCTGCCCCTACCAAGATGGCTGCTTCTACATAGAAAAACATGTGCAGAACAAGGCATGGTGAATCAGTAATGGGGAAACGATCAGCTGCAGAGAAATCAAAGGCAGCTGTAGGACTTTTTCTCAGCCGTCTACTTGCATTTTCTTGGGATTAGCATCCACAGTACATGTTCTATTAAAGTTAAGATTTAAATACCTAGCTCAGGGGTGTCCAACAGGTGGATCGCCATCTACCGGTAGATTGCAAAGGCAACACGAGTAGATTGCAGAGCCCTGCCTTTCAAAATAAACTCTACCGCGCACAGGAGTTATTAAATCCAAGTTTTTATCGTTGGAAAATCATTTTGACTTGGTCATTTTAAAAGTAGCTTGCAAGCCAAAAAAGTGTGGGCACCCCTGATTTAGCTGCATGTGCAGCTTAAGGTTGGTTGCCAGAATGTCTGGCAATCTCAGTTTCCCCTGCACATGCTAGAAATGAATGCCGGCATATCTGCATAGGAGTTCCATAATCCTGGCCTGGCCAATTAAGATTGTTTTCCGGAAGAAAGAAGATGGCGATGCCCCCTGCGGGTGAACGGGGGTTTAGTTCTAGAGCAGTGTTTCACAGAGATCCTCCAAAGGATGCTGTGGGTTCCTTGAGCAATGAGCAGTTTGTGTCTCTCAGGTCAGTGACCCCAATGATCATTTTGGCTATCTGTAAGGGTGACATTTTTTCCACTGGCCAGCAATGTAAGAGGAATTGATCACACTGACCACCACACTAATATACTGTGATCTGTGGATATTGTGATTATAACAAGGGTTCCCCATGTTAAAAAGGTTGGTACCTCCACGCACCCTAGTACAAATGTTTGTTTTGGTCCTTTGGGATTTTGCTATCAATTTATTCATAATTGGGTAAATGGTGGGCTTTTATATTTGCCTGGGGAACCACATATTTCATATATTCATACAACATAAAAAAGCACATGAGTATTCTGAGAAGTTGAATAAACATTCCAGAAAAAAAAATCTTGTAAACCATGAGTTTTGATATTGATTAAAAATACAGCAAAAACTGCAAGATTTCTATGTATGCCGATATAAATGTCAGCGGCATTCCTGGGAGAACTGGCATTCAGATGGACTTTCCAGCTTGTTTGTAGGAAAAAATGATCTGTACAGAAAAGACTAAATATAAACGCTCGCTGCCATCTGGAAGGCCAAACGCCGGTCAACAAATCAGCTGCAATTATAGACCTTTAAAAAAAAAACACGCTGATTACAGGTAATTTCCAAAATATGGAAATATTCCTCATGAAGGAAAACATGTGTGATCCCCCACACATGCGTAACACACACAGATCCACACATGGAGAACAAAGTGTACCTGTCACATCAATGCAATGATGGGTCAGAATGTCAGAAAATGTTAAATATTATTTCTAAACATAAACTGATTTGTAAAGACTGCAATCTGGTTTAAGTCAAAATTGTCTAAATACATGATGTATGTTTATTTTTACTCGGTGAGCGCTGTGTGTTATTCTTTTAGATCTGTGCGGTAATCCCATGTAGAATTTTGCCTTAATGGAGTTTCCTGTAATACAGACTGGTCACAGCTGCTCGCTCTCTTTGTGCAGGGTGGCCGGTCTTGTATCCGCCCCCTCCTGTAGTTTTCTGCAGGTTGCGTGTAGCAGGTGGTCCTGTTGGGTCCCTCCCACATTTTTTGCATAGAGTATGCTTAGCACATCTGGATTTGCAAAGGCTTTTGGTGGATTTATATCCTATGGAAGGTATTGAAAAATATATATAAATGTAAGTTTTTGTGTCCCGCAATCACCTGTAAAGGTAATTGCCCTTTTGTGTAGAATGGAAAAGTACCAAAACCTTTATCAGGTTGGCTGTTGCCCGCGGCACAGTACAAACATGTTCGAACCTATATCCTTCACCTAGTGGCATCACTAAAACAGAAAGTGAGGGGAAATTTCTACCTTCCTATTGTATGATACTTAACCTACCTCTTAGATTGTAAGCTCTTCAGGGCAGAGACCTCTCCTCATCTTGTGTCACTGTATCTGTTAGTCATCTGCAACCCCTATTTAATGTACAGCGCTGTGTAATATGTTGGCGCTATGTAAATCCTGTTTATTAATAATAATAATAATAACAATTTCAGCTTACAGATCACTCATGACTGCTCCGCACAATGATTATTCGTGGAAAGGGGGAAGAAAACCTCACTCAAAGTATCTAAGGAAGTGAGGCACACAGTAAACATCACAACAATATATATTTCTAAAGGGGAACTTTCAATCCATACAAATATAAAGTGCAAAATCGGTTGCTGAACACTTGCTTCCCTTTTCTCTGTAGAAAAGGGAAGATTCAGAGCAGGTGGTATAGATATGATGATGAAAATGCTGGAAAACAAGTTGAATTCCAGTAAAAGCTGAAGAAGTTTTATTTCCAGCCTTATAAATAGTTATAAGTGGGAATTGAACAAGAATGAGACACCATTGGAACCGGTTCATAGATGTGTTGTAATGCCATTTGTTCTGCATGGCATTCAAAAGTATTTGCAAGTGGAGGTGAATTATGAATGCTGCAGCCAGACTTATAAATTCTTCCCACCGCTCCTCTTCTGCTGCCGCCCTTTGTAGTTCTCTTCATTGGCTTCCATTTCACCTGAGAATCAAATTCAAGCTCCTGTGCTTTGCCTTCAAATCCCTCCACAGTTCTTGTCCTACTTACCTTTCTGACCTGATAGAACAATAGCTGCTCTCTTCGCTTCTCCGGTGACCTACTAATGACTTCCTCACTCATAACCTCCTCACACGCACGGCTCCAAGACTTTTCTAGAGCTGCCCCGACTCTCTGGAATGGTCTTCCACTTCCTATTCGGCTTGTTCCTACTTTCTGCACATTTAAAAGAGCTCTCAAAACCCATTTCTTCAAACTTGCCTACCTGTCTTCCTCTGTCTCCTAAACCCTCACTACTCACCCACCATTCTATATCTCCCCTCCAATTATGTGACACTTCCCCCTCCTCTTAGATTGTAAGCTCTTTGGGGCAGGGTCCTCTCCTACTCCTAGGTCACTGTCTGTATTTGTCTGTCATTTGCAACCCCTATTTATTGTACAGTGCTGCGTAATATGTTGGCGCTATATAAATACTGTCCTCATAATAATAATAATTGCAACGCAGACTACAAAGCATTGTGGTACACTATAATGGCGAGGGGGGGGGAATTTTGAATGGGCGTCATGTGTTGGGAAGTTCGTTTAATTAAATGGGCTGCCATATTGCAATGCAGAACTGAATGCATAATAACAACCATGTACTCTCCATGGCCTCAGAAGTGTGAATTCAGCTTTTAAATAGCAAAATCGTTTTAATTTATTATCTTAAAAATAATCCCTGCTGATCCCTCATTTTTTAGGTTTGGGGTGACCATGATCTGTCCCTCATTTTCACGTTTGGGGTGACCATGATCTGTCCCCATCTCCTGATTGTTTTCCTGTGCAATCACCTGGTCTTACCGTAGAAATTACAATTACTTCTACTTGTAAATGGTTTCTGCATCGTAGCACGCTGAGCAAGGAACATATTCTGATAGGAAGCCATTCTCATTCTGCCAAAATCCTTCTTCACACTTTCCATCGCTGAGCGTCCCTGCTACTATCCTCATTTTGTAGAGTAACACATTTTCAATGTGTTTGTCATTAGAAACCACAGCTAAAATATGTTCTGTGACTATTTACTACTATGGTGAAACAGCGGGCTTCTGCAAACAAAAATCATTCAGTTCAGAAATACTAAATCAGCATAAAATGCTGCACAACCTTCTTCTGCCATGTTAAGGATAACTGTGGATAAAGCAACAGGTTCTCTTATTTGGTGACCCCTTTCACCCACTAATGATAACCTTGGCCATTCTATCTGAAACTTTGTTGGAGAGGATACACTTTCATCAGTGAAGTTGAGTGATTCTGTGCCGCAAGCAGCCTACTGTTCTGTCCTTACATTTTCTCATAAGTTGTTCCCTACTCGGACATTAAGGGCTTAGGCACATTACCCAAATTGATTGGGTTATATCAACATACATTATCATTAGGAGGTCGACGACACGTATCTGTTCCCAATCTAATCAAAAGCTGAGTGATTCAGCAAACCCTGAATGGATCTTAAAAGTCACTTGCTATTTGTTAGTAAATGTTTCCAATGCTGGATCAGATCCATTCCAGGTGTGCTGGGTCACTCAGCTTTACTGATGAAAATGTATCCTTTCCAGCCTTGGAGAGCTTTAATAAGGCCAAATGTGTCGGCACCATTGCAGTTACCTTGGGCTTCCAGGTATGGATGAGCAGGTGACCTACTTCCAATGATGAAATGCAAGGGGGTCCAAGTGGCCAATCTCCAGATCTGAACAATATCACATAGGAAAGAATATAAATACCCCGTGTGTGATACCGTTTAGACCTAACAGTGCAAGCTAGGACACAGACAAGGCAACAAAGAAGCAGCGGTATGCAGGGAGGATGAGGATCAGTGGGTGGTATGGAAGGATATGAAGCTGTCACCTAACAAAGTGACATGATCACTTCTATCATAAACTGTTTTGGCTTCTTAAAGTGGACTCTTCTTTACACTGACCACACACTTTACAATCTGCTGGCACAATTTTCTTTAGATCTGTCAACAACGCTGCAGTGCCAGAGTTTCATTATAGATTTAATGGATTGCCCAGGTACGCCTTTACACTACATAGTTTTAAGGGCTTGCTTACACAACCCATTCAGCTTTAATCCCACCAGGCCAACTCTTTTTATTGTTACAGCTGTTGGTAGATTTAAAGGAGATTGCACAAATACATTGTAATGGGCATCATCTTAAAGGAGATTATACAATTAATTGTAATGTGTGTAGCTACATTTAGATCTTCTATTATCTCCTTCTAAGCCACCTGCCATGCTGCTGATAATAGAGATTATTATAGGACTGTGTCAATTTATTTACATTTATAAAGGAGAGTTTTACATTTTCAAAACCTGTGATACATGATTTAACCTGCAGGGGTGCTGTAGATCAGAACTGGAATTGCCGTTCCCTAATCTGGGAGCATTGGAAGCAGCACATGACCATCATTAGGGTTATAATATTGGCTTGACATAAAGATCTCCTTCCATCTAAGCAAACATTGTTTTTTTTATGTGCAATAGAAAAGATCCAATATCCAGCTATTCATATCATGGATTGGGAATATTACAAAGGTGTAAAAGTCTATTGTTGACCTTTAATTGCTGCAATCACATATATAGCAAATACGATGCCAGAGCAATTGGTAGATACAATAATACAATATACAATTCAAGCTGATTTCCTAAGCAATACTACACATTCAGTCACCCTTCACTTTGTTCTTTAAAGCTGAACCCCATGAAAACAGCTAAACACAGATAAAAATATATTTTTGTCAATTCAGTCCTCTGCCAGATGGTGCCGGTTGGTGACCATTATTTCTCTACTTCTCTTAAGCAAAACAGACTGGTCACCTTACTGCCCCCAATATTTGATTGGGAAGTAAAGGAGCAGTGTTCTCCCCAGCCCTTTTTAGCTGGGCGCCCCACCCAGCACTTTTCAATAACCACCCGGGTGTTTTGGATGGTTACTGAAAAGTTGGGTCACAAAACAAGGGCTGCCACCCACCTACAGCTTCTTCCCACCCAGCTTAAACAATTACTGGGAAAAAGCAAATTGATGCAATCATTACTCTTTACCCTCCAGCCAACATGCTCCATGTGGCTGCTAGTGCTGCTTCTTCCAATGCCTATTCCAGTATCCTTCTTTAAGATAGGTGAAATAAGGTTCTTTACCACCCCAGTTATCATACCCTCACCATGAGCTGTTAACTACTTCATCAGCATAGGTTGCATTTCTTGCCTTTTTTTTTGCACCCTCTCTTACTAAAAACACCCAAGGTGATCTTTTGTCCCAGCTCAACCCTGAGCAACTTTTTTCAAATCAACCAGTCATGGCTGTGTTCTCCCCAGTCCCTGTTAGCTGGGCGCACCACCCGGCACTTTTCAGGAACCCCCCTGGCTGTTTTTTGGTGGTTACCGATGAGTTGGGTCACAATACAGGGGCTGCAACCCGCCTACAATTTCTTCCCACCCAGCTTGAAAAATTTTCTGGGTTGAACCCTACATAGCCAGGTGTACAAAAATATCAAACCAAGGTTTTTCTTTTTATCTCCTACAAAAGTGTAGTAGTATTCATGGTTGTAAGCATGGGAAAACATCGCCCTCCCCTCCTCATCTTAACATAAAAGTCACATCCTTTCCGTCTGACTTCAGGGCGACACCTGTCTGAATCCAGCACTTCCAGGAACGCTTCCCGTTAGACGGAGGGGAAAAAATGATTCATTACTGGGGGCCATGTGTAGGGCAGGCTGTGCATAGGAGCGCTGCAATAGGCACAAGTGCTTGGGCATAGCCAGCCTGGGTAATCCATGCACAGGCATATTAACCCTTTGTGCTGAGCTGGTTTGGTCTGACTGTGTAACTGAAGCATCAATGAGAGCCAAATGATGAAGTCACCACCCAAACCGCATGCTGCCAATACACAGTGCAGGGCCCTGCTCATATTGCAGAAGAACAACTAGGAGTCAGTTGTCACCTTATAACAGGAAGTGCCTGCAAGCCCAATAGGGATTATACTATGGAAAACCAAAAATTAAAAACAACATTTGCAATGATGTTAAACCTTATGAGATTTATGTGAATGGGTTTATATAAACTGCATTATTATTATTATACATCCAAAGCCCTGCTGCAGCATCTACAATCCTTGGATGGGATGCTGCACTGCAGTGCAATAGTGAGCGCTACTATTCATTTCAGCACTGTACCTGTGATGAGCATGTGTTCTCAGCTACAAGGGAGCACATGTAGATACGAGCATTAATGGAGCTCATCTATCAGTGTGTCCGAGGGGAAAATCTTCCCAGGCAATCAGTGTTGCCCCCTTGCGATCAATCAGGTTTTTCCTTTTACTGTCCCACATGAATAAATAGCACTGGGAATCTGATTTGCTGGCTACAGAAGGACACGATAATGACCCATAACCATCTATTTTTCCAAATTAATAGGTTTTCCATAATGGTGGAAAATCGCTGCTGGAATTTTGCTGCATGTAAGTGTTTTGCAGTGGTCGTGTTACTAGAAATAGACCAAATGCTGGGTGAGTGTGTGTGGATATGTGTAAAGCTAAAATAGAACCATGCTCTGTCTACATTGGGTCAAGCCATGAAAAATCACCCCACATGCAGCCACATAGATATTGGGCTTTGGTAAATAAAATGCCATCAATGTCTGGATAAAAATAATGTGATTTACATATGAGATTCAGTTTCCTGAAAGACATTGATGTGTATGAAACTGTTACAGACAAAATACATTTATGGATGAGTATCCCTCCCAAATCCCAAGCTGATCCATTGCAGGAATTGATTTGTGGGCTACGGCATTTCATAATCCAGAAGAGACAAATCGCCCATACACAGCACCAACCAGCCAGGTGAACATTTTCCAAATTTAAGGATCATTCTCTTTTTCATATTTCTCACAATTTTTAGTGATCTAGGATTGTTGATATAAAAAGATCTGCAACCATTGGTGGTTTTGGCTTTGGCTACCCCTAAATATTATGGACATGATTCAACCACCATCATCTGTGACACATACATGCGCCCTTGCATTGACCACGTGTGCGTGTTCAAGCACCAAACACGCCTCCAGTGCTGATTTAGGATTATATAGGATGATATAAAAAGATTTGTAACCATCAGTGGCTTTTCAATAATTCAGATCTTTGGCCACCCCTAAATATTATGGAGATGAGATTCAACCATTATCATCTGTGACACATGCATGCGCCCTTGCATCGACCATGTGTGCGTTTCAAGCACCGAAGACGCCTCCAGTGCCGATTTAGTATTATATAAAAAGATTTGTAACCATTGGTGGCTTTCCATGAATGCAAATCTTTGGCCACCCCTAAATATTACGGACATGATTCAACCGCCATCATCTGTAACACATACATGCGCCCTTGCATCGACCATGTGTGCATGTTCAAGCACCGAAGACGCCTCCAGTGCCGATTTAGGATTAGGCAGCTGACCAATACCAGCCCAGTTCTTCCCTAAGGATCGATCGGGGTGTGTGAATGGTGTAGCGTAACCCACACACCTCACTGACCAAACCTAAAATCAGGGGATGGTCACATGTGGACGGAATCACATACGTGCAAAACTATCAATGAATACGTATTAAAATTGAGGCTGACCACACACTATGCAATGTATTCATGGATAGAAGAAAAATGTCAAATCTGTCAATTGATTGCACTTGGTTAACCATCGTGGTTTCAAAATTTCAATATATCTATGGTGAGAACCATCATAATACAGATTGGATATCTAACAAGTGGATGGTGTAATAAATAGCAGGATGGATTTAAATTGATCATTAATATAATAATAAACATAAGCAGAATGAATTCTGACCTGTGTGTCAAAGGCATTTTCTTCAGAATCTGTCTTGTTGATGGGCAGAGCCTCTCCTGTGGATTCGTATTGGGGTTTCAGGGGGATCTGGCTGGGGTAAGTGGGTTTGGGTACATCGATCTTATTTCCCAATTTCAGGTAGCAGGGCTGGGGGATTGTCCTTGCTGGTACCTGGAGGATTGGTGCAGCACTGTGGACAGGTTTGGGCAGTCCTGATTTCATCTTGGAGGCCACCAGGATGGATGGCATCTTTTCCTCTAACCCTTCTCCTGATACAATCGTCTCTCGAGCACAAGCTTGATCGTTGAAAATCTTGAAATCACCTGCACTGCAGACACACACACATCAATCCTATTAATCCGCCATCGTTATAATGAGCCGTCCATTGCACAAACCAGACTCTCTTCTCATGGGGAGACACCTGTTCATTAACCTTTCGGGAAGACTTCTGCTCATTATCTCATGGGCTTATCTCCCATGGGTGTCTCAGTCTGAGCATGTGTTGTGCGGGGATTTCCAGGCAATAGGAGATTGTATATGCGATGCTGTGTTTATCCTGATGTATCTTTGTATGTCATCGCTGCAGTTGTAGCTCAGGGCTGCTCTCAGGAGATCTCACAGCCCAACCTGTAGCAGAATCCCCGGCAGGTCGTCTGAGCTCGGCTCGCTGTGTGTGTGTGGGAATAGCTTTGCATTTTGACAGTACAGAGCAATGCTGCATGCTGATTGGCCAGATTGGAAAATATCTCTGCAGGAGAGGAGGAGACTGTTCAGAGCTGTCAGAGCCGACTCACCGTACTAGGAAAAAAAACAGCCAAATAACTGCCGAGAATACAAGGGGATGGCTCATTCACCCGTGATTCGATTCAAGGGAAAACATCGGCGTGTAAGGAAAAGGCACATTTCCTGCAACATGGGCAGGGTCACATGACTCTTACTCAGCAGCTAGTGACCTGCTGCTTTGCTGCAGCTGGGGGAGACTACATGGGCAAGCATGCGCTGTAAGCATGCGCTGCAAGACAGCTGGAGGTCCAAGCAGTGGCCAGCACCGAGGGGTATCGGGGAAATATAAAAATATTATAATATATATATATATATATATATATAATAATATCCATATTTATTATCAGACATGGCTGCACAGATTGCAGCTTGGCTGGCTGCTGGGAGCAATAAGAACATTCAGCAGGTTGTATGAGAAATGAGGTGCTGTGTTTTCAGATCAGGGGAACTTTTCAAAAGCAGACATTCCCCCAAACATTCCCTGGTGGGAATCTAATACTGACATTGAAGCACATGGACCTGGAAGATTTACTTTGTCTGTCCTTCCATTTTTGCATTTTTTTACATTGTTTTAGTGCAGCAGAACCCCGAGCCCAGGATTGCAGGATGATAGCCTGGGGTAAATGTAACTGGGAAGACTGAGGACATCTGCTGGTGGAAAGGAATTGTGAGAGGTTGGCAGCTCTGGGTTGAAGGTAATTATTGCAGAAGAAACCCCAGGCTGTCATCAAGCCAGCCTGGGGTAAACTCAACCGAGAAGACAGAGGACATCTGCTGGTGGAAAGCAATTGCTGAGAGGTTGGCAGCTCTGGATTAAAGGTGAATATTGCAGCAGAACCCTGAGCCCAGGATTGCAGGATGAGGTCCATGACCACCTGGGGTAAACTCAACCAGGAGGAATGAGGGTATCTGCTTGTAGAAAGGACTTGCTGAGAGGTTGGCAACTCTGGATTGAAGGTAATGATTACAGCAGAACCCAGAGCCCAGGCTGTCATGTAGCTCATCATGCCAGCCTGGGCTCAGGGTTCTGCTGCAATATACTAAACCAGGAAGTCTGAGGACATCTGCTGACGGAGTTTGGGATTGAAGAAAATTATTGCTGCGAAAACTGATTTGTTTTGCACAGATCTATGTATTCTTGTATGAGTATTAGAAAACTGGGTAGGTAGAAGTCACTCATTCCATATTTCATATCTTACAAAGGCAGCAGAGACAAACCATCCTAAGGAAAAAAAGGTGCTCACTGGATGTTACAATGATGAAATAATGATGTTTAAGGTTGGGTTCATCCAGCATACAACAGAAAAGTCATGGGGAGGCGCTACACAAGCATTTTTATTAGATGCCTGATGTCATAGCTACAGCTAAAGCTGGCCGGGCTGATTTAAATGTCTATGTATACCCAGACCTAGCTGGGCGATGATATCAAAATACAATATGTGAAATAGACCCTTGTCCCAAAAGGGGTCACCACTATTTGGCCTGTAGTAAACTCCCTACAACCTTGTTAACCTGAACAGCTGCAAAGCTTTGCATAGGAAGAGGGGCATAGGAGTTGTCACTGCTGGAAGAAATCCTTTCTAGTGGTTAGAGTAGTTCAGAGTTCCCCCCAGTCACCCTGAGATGGGCGCACCACCCAGCACTTTATGATTAACCACTTGGCTGTTTTTTGGTGGTTACTGAAAAGTTGGTTCACAATACTGGGGCATGGGATAGTTGAGGCATGATACAAGGACAATAGAAAAATGAGGGATACTAAAGGGGTGGGTATTAGAAAATTGGAACAAAGTATAGGGGGCAGTAGAGAGCTGACAGAATTTTAGGGGGTTACTGGATTTATTTATCAACAAAAACGAGGAACACTAAATGTAATGTGCTGCCCCGCCCACTTTTTGGATTGAAACCATTTCAGAGGAGAACACTGTAGTCCACATCTGCTTCTTGCTGGCACAAGTTTTGCCTCCAAAAGCCTTGTGAATTAATTTACTTCTGGAAAAAGACTAGAGTACTGTATATAGTCTATATGGTGGAGTAGGTTCAGAAAGACTGAATTTCAAAAATGTTAAAATAAATTTTGCCAAATTTCCCCACTCATCTCCCAATGCCCAATTGTCTCCTTTAAGTTGAGATATCATGCTTAATATGAGGAAGAGTAAGACTATACAGACCTTAACATGCAAATCTAGGGGTCACACTGCTCAAATCCCCGCTGTTCCTTATGCACTTGTCAATTTTGTAAGCTTGCCATCAGCATTTAATTAAAAAAATTAAACCGTCCACATCAATTGGATTTCAAGCTGCACTGTAAATCAATCAAACCTAACCAGTGCTGTCTAAAAAGGATTTCAGATTTCCAATATTCCAAGTACTCAGTATGGTAATTATTGTCCAGCACTTATTGTGTTTTTGTAGAATCAAAACTTTCTGTATTTCCATGAAATTGTCATGTCCAACATATAAGATGTAATTCATCTCGGAGGTATCTGCACAAATCTCACAAACCTGGCACGCGTGGTAATCCTGTGCTGCATGTTAGGCGAACGTCATGTCCTCATTTATAAGCTTTATTTATGAATTTTAGTAACAGCAAGAACAACTCATAGAGAAGCAAAGGAGGATTATGGCACCCAAGGATTTCCATAGTAATTTAAGAATAAGTAAATCAGTTCCGAACAAGAAAAAATACATTGCTTTAATTCAAGGCAAAAATTGTACACATAAATATATATACAGTGTACAGCTATAGGGCTCGGCAATACCAAATCATATTTTTATTTGTTTGTCAAGGACATGGTCTGGGACTACCAACTGTTGCTGCTTGCTGAAGTTTATCCTTGGTTCCTCCACATTTTATTAAGTACATTACCTTATTAATATTATCTTGTATTTATATAGTGCTGACAAGGCTGTACAAAATCCACAGTCGTGTCACTAGCTGACCGTCAGAACAACTCACAATCTAATGTCCCTACCATGGTCATATGTCATTAATGCAGTCTAAGGGCAATTTTGGGGAAAGCCAATTAACCTAACTGCATGTTTTTTGGATGTAAGAGGAAACCCATGCAAACATGGGGAGAACCTGCAAACTCCATGCAGATTGTGTCCTGCCTGAGCTTCCAACCTGGGACCAGCACTGCAAAGGCCGGAGTGCTAACCACTGAGCCAACCGTGCTTTAGACCCAGTGACACTAGTATCACCAGGTCCTGGTAATGCAGGAAGCTCATGGCTAGTGGGCCGGGTTCTGTACATAGCTTCCTGGTAATGCCCATATATGCTGCTGGGTCCCCATAACTGACCGGAAATCCAATGAAAGAAAGGGACAAGCCATGGACCATTACATTGAAACTTTAAAATACCTAGATAATGCTAAACGTCCTTCACCAGGAAATGGGGCTGGCTTTAGTTGACTTGTTTCAGCTTTTAATGCATATTGGGAATTATCAAAGTTCTCTAAGACTGGAGAAGATAATCATGGAATCAAGTAAACCTGGAAAAAAAATCATTTGCTATTAGTTAACAAATGTTTTTAGTTCTGGAGAGTATCCATTTCAGGTTTGCTGAATCACCATGGTTCACCAATGATGGTCTATCTTCTCCAGTCTTGGCGAGGAATTAGAGTAAGCTATTTCAGCGCAGGAGCCTGTAAAATGATGGAAGGTAAGGTAGGAGTTCAGCTTTAAGCTTATGCTGGGCCCCCGCCAGCTCCATTTAACTACCATTTTGTGTTTGTTCCTGGTGCAGTAAACCAACATTTGACAAAGGAATGTTTGTACCTGTTTAAAGCAGTGGAAAACCTGGTGCTTTCCTTTCATTTAGCCTTTAACCCCATGATATATAAAATAGTTGTGGTGTTGAGGAAGGGTGTGAAGCTGGAAAATCTCTAGCCTGGCTTTGGAGATCTGATAGCATTTGTTGTCTCTCCATATGATACATGTGTGACGTAGCACCTAGCAGAGGGAACAATCCTGGACACAACCAGATTATATTATTATAAAATACAAACTGGGTCACGGTAATTTTTCCACGGACTTCAGTCCTCTTTGTCCTTGTGCTATTCTCTTTCCTGTGTCCTTCTGGATCGCATGTATTGATTTGTGGATATAAACTTTCCATCTTCTCTGTCTGGTACCTAATTTCAGAAAACTCTTCTAGCTGTTCTGTGCTTTAAATGATTTGTAGATACAATGTGCCTGACTTATTAAAGCACGCCAAGGGTGGAGAAGATACACATTAGAGAAGCTGGGTGATCCAGCAAACGTGGAATGGCTTTTCTAAAAGTCATTTGCTATTCGTTAGCAAATGTTTTCAATCCTGGACCAGATCCAACCTCTACCTGGAATATGCCGGTCATAAAGAATGATAATGAAATATTTAGTCATAAAATCAATATTATGACATAATCACAAACATTGTTTAGCATTTTATCTGCTGATCTGTTACAGAAACAAGCATGCTGTTCATCTTGCACCAAATAAAGTTTATATCATTTTGATAGGTAGAGAGCAATAAATGAAATTAATTTACAAACATAAAAGTTGCTCAGGCAAGAAATTTGT
Organism: Pyxicephalus adspersus; assembly: GCF_032062135.1. Taxonomy (NCBI): domain Eukaryota; kingdom Metazoa; phylum Chordata; class Amphibia; order Anura; family Pyxicephalidae; genus Pyxicephalus; species Pyxicephalus adspersus. Next base: position 63,295,750 of record NC_092866.1, on the reverse strand, counting down.
TACATGAAACTAACAATTAGGGCTCTATTTATAAAACAGGAAATCTGACAGTGTCACAAACATTCCCTTGTGGGAATATTCCAGGTTCATGTGTTGCAATGGCATTAATTGATTCAAGGGAATGTTTGGGGGAATATGACATTCCTCATTTTATAAATAGAGCCATTAAAGTGCAAATGTTATTACAATGAATTGTTTTCCTGGTACTATGAAGTTAAGATAGGGAACTAATTTCTGGTATTACTTTGCTGCGGTATTCTACAATGACTGAGATTAGAAAAGAGATCTTTCAGTAATCTATAATAATGTTATTACCCCTGTTACTATTTAAAGTGGAACTAAAGTGATGATTACTAAACAAAATATGAATCATAGATGAACAGGTGCTTGATGTTCGCTACTTCAATCTTAATCATATTCATTCATGTACTTATACCAGTTGCATTTAAAACATCTTTGATGCTTACTCCATTAGGGGCATTACTTTGTATCTGCCTTGAGTTAAAGTGGAACTAAAGTGATGATTACTAAACAAAATATGAATCATAGATGAACAGGTGCTTGATGTTCGCTACTTCAATCTTAATCATATTCATTCAGGAACAATTCTAACTATAGAGTATCCACTGAGTACTGTGCACAGTAATTATTTAAACTGTAACTTAATATTTACAATGTTACCAATTCCCATTATGCAGCTCTGGAATGTAAAACATTTTAGTCTATTATATGAGGCAGTCATGAGCAAGACATGTCACATAAATGTGAAGATCCCAGTGAGACTGGCGCAGCTTATGGATGCTCCCCAGGGCTCATCACAAACCACATTACAGGGAAGCAAGTCTGTCTCCTGCGACGGATAGACACAGATGCGCTGGAGGCCACAAGCCAAACCTAACGATTCAGCAAAGTCCTCTAACTCTGCCATAATCTGGCAACAAACCTTCCAGGAAAATGATTTTCTGATTTAAAGATAAAGTGGACCTCAGCTGTAAAATTTGGTTTGTTTAAATCGATGCGGAGGGCAAGGTGTGTGACAATATACTGGTCATATATACACAGCAGGGTTCATGGCAATACAATGGCATTATTCACTGTCTGGAAAAGTCATTATTGTCTATATTCTATTATTTGATGGTGGTTCACAGGATACCCAGAAAAAAAAGCGAGCATTTTGTTGACTACTATGGGAAACCACATATTGTTCTTCAAGTGTAGTCATTGTTAAAAGCAAAAGAAAGATGGAATATATGCCAATTGTAGACATGACAAATTTTGGATACATTTACAGTTCCCTTTATGCCAGATGATTTATCAAAAAAAAATGTATATGGTGGTTTGTGGTCCTCCTGTCCCTTGTTTGTTACAGTAACTAGCATTGCACAGGGATAGTGACAACTCTTTTATAGCTTGCATCTCTGTAGTCATCATGCCACAGCCTTGCTTCCTATTATGATTTAAAGCTGAAATCTCTAGAAACAGCCAAAATGCATAACGGGAACTGTTTTACCAGCAAAATGATTTGTATTTCTATACAGTAGAGACCTACACCACCCTGCAAGGAAGAAAGGCCATGCTGTAATCTCAACCTTTTATGTCCCTTCCTAGTGACTGGTGAATCAAGGAACAAAAGTTACTGATGATATCTTTGCCTTTCAATGGTTTCCTTGCCAAGCACATGTGCATGCAGCAGAGCCTGATTGGCCCCAAATGCTGCCCCACCCTTTCTAAGCTCTGCTGTACAGAGCACCTAATAGCAGGTTAAATTAATGTACTTATACCAGTTGCATTTAAAACATCTTTGATGCTTACTCCATTAGGGGCATTACTTTGTATCTGCCTTGAGTTAAAGTGGAACTAAACGCAACTGTCCTTCATCTTCACCTTTTCTTTTTCCTGGTTCAGGTATTCAGTCATCCAGATTGACGTCACTCCTGCACATGTACGTCAGAGCTCATTCATGCCCAGCACCCTGGTATGCCACGATCATAAACTGAACATTCAACAGAGGATTGCAATCAGACAGGTAAGTTTGTTTTATTGCAGGAGGGATAAAGCATGTCCTTTTTGCAATAAAAAGCTGCATGCTCACATGTTTTTGCTTTTAAAGTTTAATTCCACTTTAAGTTTTAAAAATTATACTTAGTAACACTTACTAAGAGACTGAATGAGAATGTAATTTACTCAATATGGTCTGGGATCTAGCATGGTCATATAACAATATGTTGTAATGATACTTTATATATCATGCAAAAGCAGAGGCATAGAAGCACTGCATGGTGAGAGAGTGAAATCTGACTGCAGCAATCTGGTTACATCTCTTTTTCCTTCATGTGAACAGAATGTAAATGTGTTCTTCGCAGATTCAATGTAAAGTGAACAGACTTGACAAATTGTGATTAAAATTTTGGCGATGCAACAATAACCCACTGACTGCCAATCACTGATGAATGGCATCTGAATCTAAAGATGTCACTTTGTATAATTCTTATCAATCAGGAAGAAAATATTAACTAGTTCCAGTCTAAATAACAAATCAACAAAACTGGGAACCTTAACTTAACCAAAGGGAAAGAAAATTTGTTGGGTTTTTGTGTTACTTAATTTGCTTAGTGAGTTAAAGGAAGATCTTTGTTTTCTATATGAGGTTTGTGCATCACATAGTAACTGGACTGGTGCTTGTTTGGAATGCTATAAAGGAACCAATAGTTTGGCTTGTACCTTTTATCTATATATCTATTATTCTTTTTTTATATATAGATACAGTTAAGTGAGATTTACTGTAACGGGCTACCTAAGCTACATATTGCTGCTTACTAGCTTGATCAATATGTATTTTTTGGAAAAACATTTTTAAAGTTGTATTTCAAAGTCTAATTGGAAGTAAAAACTAAAAGAAAAAACTAAACTTAAACTAAAAGTTTAAAGGTAAGCAAACTATTTACCTGTATTGCTGCCCTCTGGGTTGAAGATCTAACCATGCTGAAAGATATTTAGGTGTGTTGGATTCCTGTTTCCCTGCTATACTGTGTGGTTCCCTTGTGCAGTCCCAACCTCACTATTGTGTCCAGTCGATGACATGGGCCAAAAAAAAAGAACTAGATTTTAAGGTCTTTGGCTAAAGTTGAGGTTTATGTTATGCTTTTTTGGTTATCTACTCAGCTAATAAACACATCACAAATAGTGTGGGTACCTGATGTCCCATTCACATTATTTACTATATAAATACCAGAGAACACAGAGCAGAGAGTAGTGACTTTATACTGTATTGAAGTAAACTTGTACTCTATAGCGGGAGGAAATCTCCTCAATTGAGGCTCTATCTAAGAGTATGTATTGGTTGTGCTGAGAACACAGCATATTGATTGTGGGGACAAGGTGTCCCAGGAGAACCAGCAAAAACATTTAATGCAGAACTTTGAGCATTTGACCCCCCACTCCTCGTTGCCGTCATGAATTTGTCTTGTAGCTGTGTTGTGGTGTCATTGGAACCTTCTCTTGTTTCTACGAAGGGGCGCTCATTTGTTTTGGGATAAGTGATGTTCACATAATGATGTGTGAGAGCGGCTCATTCCAGTGGGCCCAACCAGCATGATGACGCGCCTCCCTGGGGATGTATAAACAATAGGCTAGGTTCACAAAAATGGTCAGAATCAGGACGACTGTTCCAGACAGTGATGGATCGAGATGATAGCTGGGTAGAGAACTGGACTGTAGAGAGGGTAGGAGGAACTCAGACTTTTATTCAACTGATCCTGTGAGTAATCCAACTCCTGACAGGCCTACAGAATGCCCACCCTCTCCTCTTCTCAATACCATAGGGGAAAAATAATCTGCAGTCCTCAGCTTCAGAACATTGGAACTGATAGCAATGCACAGACAGACAGCACAGTTACATAGCAAGTCAAGTTGAAAAAAGACATAAATCCATCAAGTTTGACCGCTAAGGAAATAAACATATCCCAGATATAAAACCCTATATACAGAGGTGATCCAGAGGAAGGCAAAAACAACCATGATACAATTTGCTCCAACGGGGAAAAATATCCTTCCTGATCCAATGAGGCAATTGGATGTTCCAAGGATAATCAGTCTCTGTTATCTTTACTTTAAACCTTAAATCCGCTGTTATATTCTGTGCTTCTAGAAAAGTATGCATCTTTTCCTTAAAGCAATCTATAGAACTTGCTGAAACTACTTCCTGAGGGAGCCGATTCCACAACTTTTAAGGTGGAGCTTTAGTTTTGCTTCAACAGGATTTTTTAGAAGATCGGCAGGGCGTTTTTTATACCTTTTTAACACTGGTGAGCAAACACAAGAAACTTGTGTTGCTAGAGTTTAGCGATTCTTTAATATATTTAGCATAATTATGTTTTACATTTAACGTCTATCTATACACAAAGAATAACTTTTAACTGCTAACATTTCAGGAACTTTGGATTTTATGGAGGATTTCTTGGGGCCATTTCTACCAAATACAATCAATTATGAATACTGCGGTCAGGCTCATGCTTCCATCACTCCTCTTCTGCTGCATCTCTTTGTAGATCTCTCTATTGGCTTCCATTTCACCTTAGAATCAAATTCATCTCCTGTGCTTTACCTCTAAAACCTTCCACAGTTCTTCCCCACTTTCTTCTGCCCTGTTAGAAAAAATACACCCCAGCCGCTCTCTCCGCTCCTTCAATGTCCTACTAATGACTTCCTTACTCATAACCTCCTCACATGTACGGCTCCATGACTTTTCTAGACCTGCCCCGACTCTCTGGAATGGTCTTCCTCGTCCTATCTGGTTTGCTCCTACTTTCTTCTCGTTTAAAAGAGCCCTCAAAACCCATTTTTTCAAATTTGCCTATCTATCTTCTTCTGTCTCCTAAAAACCCTCACCTACCATTCCATATCCCCCCTCCTATTGTGTGATACTTCCCCCACCTCCCAGATTGTAAGCTCTTCTGGCCAGAGTCCTCTCCTCCTCCAGTGTCACTGTCATTTGCAACCCTATTTAATGTACAGCGCTGCTTAATATGTCGGCGCTTTATAAATTATTATCATCATTATTATTATTATTATTATTAATAAACAGGTTTTATATAACGCCAACATATTACGCAGTGCTGTACATTAAATAGGGATTGCAAATGACAGACTAATAGAGAGAGTGATATAGGAGGAGAGGGCCCTGCCCCGAAGAGCTTACAATCTAGTAGCTCCTGTTTATTAATAATAATAGATAGCAGCATGTGCACCAGGAATAGTGAAACGGGCAATTCCGTTTATAATCATCCATGAAGGTTTAGAAGCAAGTAAATATATATTTATGAGCCAAAACATTGCACCTAGCAAAGCCCTGGTTTATTTCACCAGTAAACATATCCATTTGTAGTATTTCCAGGCTGCTGTTTGTGCATAACAAAGAACTGGAGCCACATGAGGTCTAGAGGTGTGACAATGTTATTCTCTTTTTCACAAAGTGCAGAAACTAATGATGCGCATTTCTATGGCTTTGACTCTTGGCTGCGTTCCCGTTCGCTGCTGAGAGGAGTTTGTGTATAGTGTCACTATGAGGCATTTACATAATTAGGATTGTGCCTATATAAGGACAGAGCAGCACCACAAAACCAACTGCAGATATGGAGCAATAAAACAGAGCATGTTTAAACAGTCCCTGGGAAGACTCACAAATATGCTTGTACTTTTATTTTACTCTAGTGTACCTTTGTTTGACCCCTTTAGGAGATAGAATACACATGTTTAATACAGTGCTGCAAGCTTAAAGCCAAACTCCAAGCTGCTTTTATATGGACCCATGCAGTGGGGTCTTTCATGACTTATATAGCGCGACTTATATAGCGCAAAGAACGACTTACCTTATTCCTCCCACCAGCAGCCGGCGCTCTCCTGGGTCCTGCGCGGCAATGGACAGTCCAGTGCTTTTGACCATGTGCAGGCTCTCGCTGCCCTCCTGTACTCAGCAGGATTGCTGGTCCTGTAATGTACAAGCTTTGAGAGGCCCTGCAGCAAATGGAAGAAGTTGACAGGTCGCACATAAGTTTTTGTACCCATTCCTTTACTCCTAGCAAAACAAGAATTTACCCCAGCAGGAACGCGGGGCACACCACTGCATGAGTAAATTTAACAACACTTGGGGGTAGGGGTTATGGGCACACCAGTGCATGGCAAGATTTACCAGCAACCCAGACTTGGCCTTCAAAGGGCAGGCATACCCATACTACAAAAATAACAGATAATACATATTTAGGATTGCAGTATTTGAATTGTTAAATAAAACAATTGCAAAAACTGAAAAAAGTACAAATTAATTTGAATCATTGAAGTAGTAAATGAGCTTTAAAAGAAACTTTCACTGGCCTCTGTTGATGCAGGCAAAATAACTCCAATTCATAGTAGAAACACTTTAGTTTTCTCAGCAGCTCAGCTCTCTCTGTGACCCTCTCCAAGGGCTTACACCGGAAGGAATAGCCTGAGAGGCTCGCATCTCAGGCAGTGGCACTATCTGCATGGCGTTGCAGGTTCTCCCTGTGTTTGCATTTTATTCCTCTGGTTACTCCGGTTTCCTCCCACATCCCAAAAATATGCAGTTAGGTTCATTGGATGTTCCCCAAAATTGACCTTAGACTGTGATGACATATGTCTATGGTAGGAACATTAGATTGTGTGCCCCTGCGAGGGACAACTAGAGACATGACTATGGACTTTGTACAGCACTGCATAATATGTTGGCTCTATATCAATACTAAGTAATAATAAATCACTACTGGGAGGAGAAGCCGGTTGAGATGACCTTCTGGGAAAAAGTCTTTGGCTGTAGTTAATCTGAGGAATGAATTGCTCTGCACTGAAATGGCAGAGGTCTGTGAAGGCTTGTTTAGAAGTAAATCACCTACATACTGGCTATGAGAGGGAATTTCATTTAAGAAAGTAAACGCCGAATGATACCTGCACAAAAAAACTTCTCCTTCCTTCTAAATCACTTTGAGGATTAGGATGAAAAAAACTGTTTAGAGAATATTCTAATTATCCTTCTGCTGTAAACTTTGAGGATGAATTGTTCCACAGTGCTTGCAACTACAGGAGTCAGTGAGGACTTTTTTTGAGGCTAATCACCTAAATACTGACTATGAGACAAAGTTTTATTCCAGAAAGTAAAGGCTGACTCTGAATGATGCCTGCACGCAAATGACTCCATTCTTCTGGGCAGATTTGTTGCAGGGATCAAGGATTTGGGTTAACTAAGCTGCCTAAATAAAAACCTAAACCTTTCATCTCTTCTGCTGTAAACTTTGAGAATTTATTTCTGCACAGTGTTTGCAATTGCAGAAGTCAGTGAGGGCTTGTTTTGAATCTAATCAGCTATATACTAGCTATAAGACAGCATTTTAAAGTAAAAGCGCACTCTGAATGATACATGGACACAAATTAATCCTTCCTTCTTAGATCAGTCACTGCAGGGATTGAAGATTTGGGTTAACTAAGCTGCTTAGGGAATAACATAATTATTTTGAGTTCTTCAGTTGTAAACAGTGAGAATGAATTGCTCCACAATGCTTACAACTACAATGGTCAGTGTCTACAAGATGATTTACTGCCTGTTATGAATATATATTGATGCATAAATGTATAGAATAAATGTGAAGCTTTATAACATACTGTATTTCTTCAATAGTCATTCAACAATGTTTTAGTTTAATCACAGTACTTAAATGAAACCTATAATGAGTAATAAACACTAGCAAACATTAGGATTGACGTATGATTGACTTCCTTGTAAAATGATGGCCAGTAAACTTTACAGACACAAAGAAACATGTGCCGACTGTTCTCTGCAGAATTAAGAATTGCAAGAACTAGGAAGGATGAAGAAGGATGTCAGGATTATATATCAATGGTCGTCCAAGACCTCCTAGACCTAGATATGTATCTTGTATATGTATTTGTGATAGGTGCAGGAGGGGTGAAAACGAGGGATAGGGAAAGGATGGGAATCTGAACATGAATTTGGGTTGTAAACTGCTTGACTGGAATTGTCTGTAAAGATGATCATATAGAGTACAGATCAGGCTCAGTAACGATGCTTTTTTTGCTCAACATACCCATCAGGTATACAGCACATGAAATAAGTCAAAAAGTGCTAAACTGCAGCTCATAAACTCCCCAGACCTAAAGCCTAGGTAATGGAGATCACAAGGCTACAAGGATCACTATGGAGGTTTGTCATCAGAGGCAGCACAGTCCAGGGTGCCTGGTAGACTTGCAGTGACCTGTAAGGATCTGCATTGCTAAGATCCAGATTTTTTTTAACCTAAAGCTGATCTTTTTTACAGAATCATCTATAAAACATTATTAAAAAGTACAGCTGCTTTTTTAATGCAAAAATAAAAAAAAATCTAATTCTATGTTATTTGGTTTAAAAAATAGAGTCAAAGGATGTAATGCAAGACTAAACAATAAATAATATGAGTTTAATAAAATTGTAGAAGGAAGCAGCACATTGCCACAAAGTACAATTAGCAGCATGGGCTGAAAATAGAAAGTGTTATGAGAGAAAAGACACAGGGGGCTCAGCAGATGGAGGTGCAGGAATCACGAGTCAGGTGACACAGACAAGACGCAGAACGCATGTCGTGGGTGGAAGTGTGATACAGCAAGTGTACGGTATATCTGAAAAGTGGGAGCTAACGACGAGAAACATTTACAACACTACATGGTAAAATTAACACTTGCTTATATCAGTTTGCTTTTCTTTCATAATCATTCATGTAAAATACAATGAGAATAATAAATTCTGGCTTCAAGAGATTTCAAATGGCCTTTCGGATTTGTGGTGAATATGGCATTGCTCACATACTTGATCATATTCTACTGATAAACACTTTAAGGTATATCCGAACCTTTGGATATACCAGGGAAGTGTTAGAATATCTGCAAGATTTGTATTGCTCAAAGAAATGCCCAAGAGGCACTTGGAACAATGGTAATCAGTGATGCAAATGGCAAAAGGTCATTGTAGGGCTCAATGGCCTTGTTGAGGTTCCTCTTGCCATAAAGGTTGCCTCTATTTGGAATAAAAGCATGAACTAGATCATAGAAAATTTACTTATTTACCAAGTGATTAAATAAATCAGCCAACATGTTGACCAGACCCTTAAACAGGTCACTTCCACTTTTCGGTTTCCATGATCAGGTCAATATTTCAGGCAGGGACCAGCAATGTCCCTTCTGCAATATTCTGTCTTACTTGAAATCATTCTGAGTTTTTGGTGGCAATGGTGAGCTGCACATGTGCAGGGCCAGCTTTGATTTCAAGGGAAACCCGGCAATCCTTTGCATGTGAAGAGGATAAATGAACTCCTGCACGCCCAGCATGGCCAATGAAGAAGGCCAAAGATCATCTCTGAGAGGAAAAAGAGTGGAAAGATGGTGGCACCCTGTAAAGGAATGCCGGTTTAGTTTTGCTTTATTGCTATCTTTTAGGTTTTAGATTTTTATTGCAAACTGTGTCACCACTGGTGAGATCCCCCCTCACTTCTGTTCTTCTTCAGTTTTGTTCTTTCCTCTGGGAAAAGGAGCAAGTTAAATTTTACCAATGGGACACAACCAGCAAAATATAAACCTGACAGGGTTTCCACCATCATGTTCTACTCAAAAAACAAAAAATGTAGTCTATACCTCCAAGCACAGATAAGTATTTAGGATTGTGAATACAATAAAGGCTACAGGGAAGTTTACACTTTCTTACAGCTAAAGTTTCCATTAGTAGTTTTTGTAAATTTACACTTTATATTTTTAATAGGAAACTATCAAAAGTTTAACAAATGCACAACTGAAACACAGAGCGCAAATAACCAAACTGCACAAAATGATTCACAAAGTTGTAAGCATTCATGCACAAAGAGTGAATCTGTCCTTGTGATACATATCGTGACAAGACACTCATCTGAATATTTTTAATCGGAGCAAATAATACAAAATCTGTATTACGGTTCCCTCCTGCCGTGCCAGAACGGAGCTTTCGGTAATCTGAAAAGCACAACTTGTATTACTTAGCCTGATCTGGAAGATTTAAAAGATAAATCTAATCCACAATCTAAGCTTAGAGGCACAAAAAGATACAAGATAGCACGAAATGACAAACTCCGATCACAGAGGATTCTTTCTGAATATGTTAACATGTAAAGTGTCTCTGTTCAGCAGGCTACAATAGAAATGAACGCGTTGAAGACGTATTCTGAGAAATATTGAAAATGGGTGAAAAAGCAATATATCAAGAATGTCTAATGGTTGTTGGAGATTGACAATGCAGCATGCTCAATCAGGCTCACTCCATTCATTGCAATTCGATTCTTTTCTGCTGTAAGTTCCTTCAGAGGTGCATTTCACCTGCAGCTAACACCCACTATTGGGTCTTGTTGCTAGAAAAAAGCCACCTTAGGTTTCAAATGAGCTTCGTCAAATGCACCTTAAAGATTCTGAGGCCAATTCCAATGACCTACTAATGACTTCCTCACTCATAACCTCGTCACACGCACGGCTCCAAGACTTTTAACAGCTACCCCAACTCTCTGGAATTGTCTACCTCGTCCTAACTGGTTTGCTGCTACTTTCTGCTCATTTGGAAGAGCCCAATGATTCAACCTCACCTACACGTCTTCTTCTGTATTTTAAAACCCTCGCTACCCACCCACCATTACATACCCCCTTCCTATTGTGTGACACTTCCCCGACCTCCTAGATTGTAAGCTCTTCTGGGCAGGGTCCTCTCCTCCTGTGTCACTGTCTGTATCTGTCTGTCATTGCAATCTCTATGTAATGTACAGAGCTGCATAATATGCTTGCACTATATAAATCCTGTTTATTATTAATAATAATATAAATAATATTATATTGGAAAAAAAGATGTTATTGTCGGATGAACCCAACATAGAACTTTTTGGCTTCAACACCAAGGTAAATCTTGCAGAATGCCAATACGGCTTGACATCCCAAGCAGCATACCTATAGTAAAGCATGAAGGTGGTAGAATCCTGGTATGGGGGTATTTTTCTATAGCAGGGACTGGCGCACTAGTTCGGGATAAGGGGAGAAACAGACTTGAAGTTGTCAATGTGAGGAAGGTTAATTTTTAACATAACCTAAAGCACACATCAAAATTGACTACATAGCGGATGAAAGAGAAAAATGTAAATTTCTTAGTGTAGCCTAGTCAGAGCCCAGATTCAAACCCCACTGAAAATCTGTGCAATGGCTTGAAGATTGCGGTCTTGTAAAGGTCACCATGCAATCTGACTGAGCTTGAACAAAGAAGTCACACTGTAATTAAAGCAAACAGTGGTTCCATAAAGTACTGACCAGGGGGGTGACCCTTTATCCATTTCAGCAATTCAATGTTTTTCTTCTGAACTGTTACTAATATAGATTTTAGTTCAATGTTCTAAGTTTTGATAAATATATCTGGAAAAAAATATTTCTTTGTGTGTCTTCATTTCAACCAAAATATGACTATTATGCAAGGGGTGATTATTTTCCATATCTGCTGCAATACTAGGCAATACCATGCAGTGTGTTTTTTGTACAAAGTTGCCAAAAATGATGGGTAGATGTTAGGTAGGTATACATAATGAAGAGAAATTGGGCAGGCCAAACACCAGGCAGGAGGCTTGCAGAATTGCAAGATCTGAAAATTATAATATACTGTCATAAACCCCAGAAGGAAGCAGGGAACAGTAATAAATCATTTTAAAGATCCTTATTATTATTACACAGTATTTATTTAGTGCCGACATATTACACAGCGCTGTACAAAGTCGATAGTGATGTCACTAGCTGTTCCTCAAAGGGGCTCAAAATGTCCCTGCCATGGTCATTTGTCATTATCACAGCCTAAGGTCAATTTGGGGGGTAACCAATCAACCTAACTGCATGTTTTTGGAATGTGGGAGGAAACCAGGGAACCCAGAGGAAACACACACAAACAAGGGGAGAAGCTGCAAACTCCATGCAGATATAGTCCTGGGCAAGATTTGAACCTGGGATCTAGCACTGCAGAGTGCTAACCACTAAGCCACCAATACCAATATTGTGCTTTTCAGCCGATCAAATGTCTGTTTGGATGAAGCTGCCCTTTAAAAACTGATCACACATTGGTGCTCACTATAGGTAACGCTTTTGCCTTTAAATGATGCAGAATCTACAGAGACCACCGAGAAAACAGGAAACAAAACAAACTAAAACAACACGGACCTTAAAGCAGCCCACAATTAAAAAACAAAAAAGCTAAAATTGCTTTTTATTCTTCTAAGAAGGGAATTCAAAACCATCGGCATTTTTTTAATCATTTCCAAGGCTGATACATAAATAAAAAGCGATGGATCTGTTGGAGTAATTTGCAGCTCACTAAAGCGAAGTACGATTAAAGTAAGCACCTCATTAATTGTATATTTAAATGACTTTGGAAAACAGTCTTGGATTCTCTATTGATTTTTCAGAGAGCAGGATAATTATTTCAAGCTGTGGTGGGGAACGCAGCCCAGCCAACACTCGTCATGGCCGTGTTCTGACGCACCGGAGAGGCCTCACAATGCGACCTGATGCAAGGGAAGGGTTAATGGAAGTTATGGAATAGGAACAGAAACCAGACACAATTTTTTACAGTAGCACAAAAAGCTCAGATGGAAATGATGAAAAAGATTTATTGTATAGTCTGGGAAATAAAGCAGAACTCCAGCTAAAGCTGCAGCACCTCCCAGTCAAAATAGCTTATGTTAGATTGGCCTATGTTTACGGCTCATTACACAGCCAGCAATGGTTTGTGTTATCTTATAATGGATACTATAAGACCTGTGGCTTAAAGGCAATAATATCCTAAAACACATTTGTATTGAAAATACACTATATACAAATTATATCCAAATAGTCAGTGTTGGCCTCTCATACATAGCTACATAGTTAAAAAGACAAAAGTCCATCAAGTTCAACCACTAGGGAAATAAACATATCCCAGATAAAACCCTATAAGACATAGTTGATCCAGAGGAAGGCAAAAAAAAGCCTGGTACAATTTGCTCCAACGGGAAAAAATCCTTCCTGATTCCATGAGGTAATCGGATGTTCCCTGGATCAATGATCTCTGTTATCTTTACTTAAAACTTAACTTAATACTTTACTAAAGATTTAATTCCCAGGTATATTCTGTGCTTCTAGAAATAATCCATCTTTTTCTTAAAGCAATCTATAGTAATTGCTAAAACTACTTCCTGAGGGAGCCCATTACACATTTTCACAGACCTTACAGTGAAGAATCCCTTCCTTATCCAGAGCTTAATCTTCATTTCCTCCAGACACAAAGAGTGCCCTCTTGTTCTATGTAATGATCTCAAAGTGAATAATTGGGAAGAGAGTTCTCTATATAGACTATTTATATATTTATACAGGGTGATCATATCCGCCGTCTCTTCTTTTTTTATCCAACATGACAATGTGTGCTATCACAATTAAAAAAAATCTATTTTCTTTTAAAGAAATGTTTATTAAGGGAAAGTGATTATTGTGCCAAACCACATATTTATTTCAGTGTTTAATCCAAACATTGGACCACCTGCTGATGTCCTTGGTCACAGGAACTACATATTTCGGCATATGTTGCCAGCTGCTGGACGACAAGGCATGCTGGGATTTGTAGTTTACAGCCGTTTGGTGAACACAATTAGAATGTCATTTTATGTACATAAATGGAATGATAAAAAAGATATAGACAAATCTTGCCAATATGAGACTTTTCAGCACACAAAAACTAAAATTAACTGTTTTATTAGTACACAATTCACAATAAAAACACTGAATTTTGCAACAATTACATGTGTGACCTTCATTATTAACAACACTGTCCATTAATAACGCATTATTCTACGCGTTTCGCATGACTTTCTTCTTCAGGAGAAACACCTGTTTATGTTTATAACATAACAGAACATAACAACATGTAAATAGTGGACAAATTTTATATTTTTTATATTTTATATTTGGCTCCAGGTATTTTACCAGTGTAGTCTCTGACATATACAGGAAATCAAAATACTTCTATTTAGGAGCAACCAGAGACCCAAATCTGTCCATTTTTTCTTAAAAAAATGCATATGAAATGCAAAGTTTTGAAAAAAATATGCCCAGACTTTTGCCAATACTTTAAGTAAACTGATGATTTGGGGTAGTTGAGAGAATAGCAGAGCAAAAAGCATCCTTTCTTGATCTTTTTGACAACTTTTTGAGGAATTCTTACTATAATGTTCAGGTATTCAGGGATCTCTCTTCTATAATTATTATATCCACAGCTCACAGTATATTAGTGTGGTGGTCAGTGGGAAGAATTCCTCTTACCTTGCTGGCTATTGGGAATGTCACCCGTACAGATAGCCAAAAAGAAAAATTTGTGCCACTTGACCTTAGAGGTGTAAATTGTGCAAACTGCTCGTTGCTCAAGCAATCGCCAGAAATTTCTGGAGGAACATTGCCATAAAGTAATTATGTTGATGCAGTTATTTAGGCTATTTGGTGTCCTGCAGCCCTGGCACAGGTTGACCATAGTTCTTCCATACTGTCTACTGCATTCAGCCTTTCATTGCTCAAATTTTGCAATGCCTGGAATTCCACCATTCTTCTTCCTAAGTCTAACTGCAAACTGATAAAGGTTGATAGTTGTGAGCAGAGATCTGTCAATCACACTGTGATAATGAAACCTTCCTAACCAAGGGTCCTATATCTTTCTGTCCTTTCCTACATAGTCCAGTCACCTTAAACATCACTCATATATGTTGTATTACTTTTATTTATTATAACGTATGGTCTACCTTAGGTTGGAGAAGTTACTTTGTTGCATATCAGAGTAAATGCTGACACAAGAGCTCTACAGTAAAACATGGATGCCTATTAGAAGTTACAATTCACTGACTTTTTTCCTGATACAGAGAAAGTGGAACAGCCCGAAGGTCCCGGCCACCGGGACCGTCATTAATTAGTGAGACTGAGTGGTAGTGCCAGGGGACGGACTGCCAGCAACTGTCTCTGTTCAGGGAGGGGGATTCCCATTTTATGGCTGAAGGTGGAAAACCCCTTTATGAAAACCCCTTTAATCTGTCCCCCAAGGCACATGTTAGAGACTGTTCCTTTTTTCCGCTTAGAGCGTGCCAATCCTGTCAAAAAATGACAGTAGTAATTAAATTGTATTTATATGGAAAGATTAAAGTAATAAAAAGATCAGCGACAGAAAAACAAAGCAGTGATTCTTCTTTTTGCAATAATAGATAAGAACTGACAGAACAAATGTCATATAACCACACTACCCAAAATATAATAATAGCTGAATTCTACTGGCGAGTACAGATTTAAAATACATATGTTAACTTTCTTACTTTTACAAATGCAAAAAGACCAAAAAAAACTACTGACTTTTAAGGCATCCATCCTCCAAAAACACATTAATGAATAAAAATTAAATTATGTTTTTATTATTCCACACACATGCTAAAAATAATTATAAGACAACATCCAAGCTATAATCAAGGTCTCAGTTTCAATTCAACGTGTTTCGCAAACTATGGAGCTTCTCCGGGAATTAATGAGACCTGGAATACTATACAATAGTAAATCGTACATAAATATAAATATTAACAACTCTAATTCTTTCTTATAATACAATAAAACTGTTAATATTTATTTTTACTGTATAGTATTTCAGGTTTGTATCCAGGGAATGGAATGAATGTCTTAGGAGGAGGCAGATATGACCAGGACAGAACAGAAGGAGGGCAAGGAGAGGAAGTGATAAATTAGGAAGAAGAAGTAGGCCTATGCAGTAGTAGAAACGGGACAGCGTCCCCCCCTTCCTAGTATTACAGGTTTAGTAGGTGGCAGTTAGGGTCCTTGGGGGCAGTATGGTAATAGGTGTCGCAGTGGTGGGAGGACCTGCCTTAGGTGAAGCGCCTACCAATGTAGTGGTGGAAAATGGTGGCTGAGGTTCGGTGAGCAGAAGGTCTGCCAGATCAGTCGTGTTCTAGAGGCCAAGCTGTGTGCCTGGGAGCAGGAAAATCAGTCAAGAGGGGACAGACCTTGGGTGGGGTGTGTTGGTTAAGGTAACGCCCTCGAGGACCTGCAACTAGAAAAGATGGCGTAGAGAATTAAAAAAAGGTAGAAAATTGTTGTTTATTTAATGTGATGGAAATTGGTGTTGGAAATGTTTAAGAAGATGTTGGAAGAGAGGGGAATGAGTGGTAAATAGCTGAGGTGACATCAGTGCTACTGGGTCATGTAAATATATTCCTTAATATGCAAAATGTTATCATGCCATTCTGTGGCACATGCACAAAACACCCCCTAAACCCAGAAAAAGTGACACCATCAGTGTATATAACCCGTGCAGAGAGCAGAGCTGTGGAGCACCTGGAGTTGCACACTTCAGCACCTAATGGGACCATTAATCACTTAAAACTTATTTTACTAAATCTAAGGAACAATCTTATTAAGGGATTAAACAGGCTGGATGCAGAGATAGCAATTCGTATCTGATGCCTCCAATCACTTTACCAAATTACAGACACACAAGGACTGCCAAGTGTGGAAAGCCTAGGTCAGAGTCTTGCAGTGCTGATTTCACTGCATTGTAACCCTTGGCATGGAGTGAAATCATACCAAGGAACTAGCCACACAATCTGGGCCAATCTGGCAGTCAAAATACAACAGAGATTTTCATAACTGAAAACAATCCTTTATGATCATCTGTCTGTTGTTCATGGATCTTTCCTGACCCCATTGGGCGACCGCTGTACACATGTTGGTTGGATTCTCACCAGAGATGAGCCTGACCTTTGATTCGGGCAAGAATCATCTCACATGTACATAGTCTTACAGTCCATTGCACTGGAAATCTAACGTGGGCACCTGGAGTGGGTAAATTACATGACTGGCTATGCAAACCAATACTGTGAAATGTTACCATGTGGTGTGTGGCAATGGTAATCCAATGGCAAAGTGCATTGGGGCTCAATTCAGAATGAATGGCATCACACCAGCATACATGCTGCATGTTATTGAATATTGCAACACCGCATGAGCTACTGCAATGTGCCCATGTGAACCCAGCCTTATGGTTTACATTTGCTGTAATCTGAAAGTCCTGATCACATTTTTAACAAGAACATTATCCAATATCACAAATGTGACCCCATAATGAGTGACAAGGTCTTTCATGTGTTGGAAAAATGTTCAACATTTGCTATGCCTGGAATTGCTCTGGAAGGGGATGTTGCATTGGTCAGAAGGATATTTTTCAGATAAACATTATTTTTCTTGGAAGTGAACGTGTGGTACATCTGAACAGGTCTCTTGCAGTGTGCCTGCTTTCAGTCATGCTGTCAGCATCGGAATTAGGTTCCTTGGGAGCAAAGTGCTTCCATAAAAAGGACACATGATACATTATCAGACATCAGCCTTAAAGTGCAAACATGCAGGAGTCTATATATCATATACATATATAAAATGTGGTCAGTGGGAAGAATTCCTCTTACATTGCTGGCCATTGGGAAGAATGTCACACTTACAGATAAGATAATTGCTGTTCATTAATTTGACCTGAGAGGCACAAATTGCTCAAGGAACCCCCAGCAACCTCTGGAGGAACCCCGGTTGGGAAACACAGCTTTCAATGTTCATAAACTATCAGTTTGATATTTTTTAATTACTTGTTATCATATTTTCTTTTATTACAGAACATCTAATGTTAACATATAAAATGTAATCAACATTTTAGAGTGAAAAATCAAACATTTGGAAGTAATTAGGCCATTTCCAGCTGCACTTTTTGAAGAAGAGCCACATGAAGTGTGTAATGTAAAGATCTGCTGGGTGCTTATATTCCCCGTAAACCCATCATTAGGAGACAAACAAGCACATTAACTTTTCACATATGTAGACAAGTCTTTTGTGATGTTTAGGAGGGAAGCACAGTATGTTACAATCTAATTACTGCTTACACATTTAAGAAAAGAAACTTGCTATTTTTTGCCAAACTCCTAGCAACTAAAACTAGTCCAATCCATACGGCTGGCGCTGTGAGGAACCAGAACCGCCCCCCCAAATGTAAAGTTTTCATAAGGTGCATGATTGTGTGTGCACATAAAATCCAGAAATAAAGAAGGACTCTGCCCAATACTTTCCCCTCCACATCATGGCATTGATCCTATTGCACAGTGATGGTGGTCCTGTCATCTCACAATCACATTGGGTGCATGGTGCATTGATCACACTTTTTGGAAGCTGCAGGATGACTGTATTATTACATTTATGGCATGGTTACAATATACATAAAGTAATGGCATTATATTTCAAAGACGCTTTACCTTTTATAATAAAAAGCTGTCCTTCAGCTCTATTTATTGACTAGGTTGAGATGATGCTGTCAGCTTTATGCAGACTGGAGAAAGCATTTTCTGAATCTCCTTTCCCCCAGTGATCAGACTGCATTGCTCTGACTTTCCAACTCACAAGGTGAAAGGCTGCAATAGAGGTTAATTTGTTTTTTATATTTCTACAGGACTGCGCCCTCCATGGGCCGGTATTTCAGTCCAGAAAGTAGATGGTGACCCTGGATGATGGAGCAATAAGATCTGACCCTTCCCCACCCTATTATTATTACTAATAATAAACAGGATTTTTATAGTGCCAACATATTACACAGCGCTGTACAATAAATAGCATACTTACCTAAGAATCACTGCAGCAAGATTCTGAAATTTTGACTTCTTGCGGGCATCATAACTGACCAAACCTGCACAGCTCCTCACCCAAGACTTCTATAGGGCCACCTCCTCCCAGAGCAACATCTGGATAAGACAATGGACAAGTAGGCAGCTTATTGCTTAAATGTTCACATTTTCCATAAACCCAGGCATGACTGGTTCTCTTTACTCAATGATCATGTAGTACACTATTACGCTGTTGCACATTTTTGTAATAATGTCACACTCGTTTGTTAAAATCATGTCAACAAGTCTTGGACAAGTGTGTAGAATGTGAGCGGCTGCCATGCTGGGTTAATAATGCCGGCTGTTGTGATTGGCTGGGGGGAATTGCTTCTCAAAGGATCAGAAGAATTTCGGACAATTCTGCCGAGCGCAGCAAAGCAGCTCTTCCCATTCTCCTTCACTGAGCCAGCTCATATCAGCTGAAAAATAATGCGATGTGACCGGTGAGTGAAATGCGGCCTAATTCTGGGTCTGTGTCAAAGATCACGTTACAAACCATTCACCCAACTTTCCAAGAACAGGAATATAATTCTGCGACAAGGCCTCTCTCTCACTATACTGAGCATAGATTCCATTGTCCAGGGTGGGAAACATTAAAGTAACCAAAGCCCCATAAAAATATTTGCATCTGCATTTGCAACATAACACAAATTCAATGCAAAAACAAATCAAGCAGCAAACTTTTCTGTGAACAATATTCTGGGGTCATAAGATAATTTTAGTGTCCACCTCTTCTCTGCCTGGCATTAAACCAAAAAATGATCATCTGCACATGAATAAAACCTCACCATTGTAAACTCCCTTGGGTGTTGTATGGTTTGTCCTAAACCCTGTAATATGGCTATGCAACGTATTCTGCTAAAATGTATGTAAAGGCAACTTCATAAAGCAGAACTAAACCCAGGTCACTTACCTGTCCCATCGCTGGGTGCTGCCATCTTCTGCTTTCATCTCTTCTGATAGACAATCTTTAGCCATCCTGCACGTCGGCAGGAGTTTAATTATTTTAAATTAAAGTTTAAATTTTTACTTTAAAGTTCAAATTCTGTATAGTGACAGGTTATTTTTTTTTGCAGTCTTGGTGCTATTGGGTTCATTTCTCTCCACATTTTAAAATAAAGATGCAACAATTTTGTAAATGTCCAAAAGTGAACAGAGTTCCACAATTGATCTCAAAACAGTGGTCACCATTGGAAGATTTCCCCTAAACTCTTAAGTAAGAGGAAAACTGTTGAGATTCCCTTTTTTATCTTTCTCAGTGACAATGGTATCAAAAAGACAGGTTATTTTTCTCCCAATGGGGACACCAATAAACTCTTGACTCAAGAAAAAAAAAAAAACAAGAAAAAAAGAAAAATAACAGATTCAATGGGCCTGATTTATTAAAACTATCCAAAGCTGGAGAGGGAACACTTTGATCAGTGAAGCCCAGTGATCCCGTAAACCTGATATGGATTTCTTCAAAGTTATTTGCTGTTTGCTTTTAACTTTTTTTATTGATTTTTTAAAGGGTTTTTTACAAGAAAATTTGGGAAAATCTCATTAAAACAAAAAATTCCAACATTGAAAGAGTTGAACTTTGCTAGCAAATGATTTGAATCCTGAACCAGAACCATTCCATGTTTGCTGGATCACTCAGCTTCACTGATGAAAGTGTATCCTCTCCAGCCTTGGAGAGTTTTATTAAATCAGACCCAATATGTTCTACAGCTAATAAAACTGTTATGAGTGGACTCTTTAACAGTATACAGAAGGATGGTGATCCTAGTTGTGCAACTTTTGGGTACAAACCTACAATTCATTTTTGAGATCTCTGAATTATTACCAACTGTTTTTGTTAAGGTCTCTGTAGTGGAATTCCTATTTTTTCTTGTTCAGTCATTTGTAATCAGTTTATAACCCTACCAGAAGAATGATGGTAGGAAGTGAATTCAGAATGGCCCAGAGATGAGCTGATCATTGCATTGTGCTAGTTATCACAATGAGGACATTTAGGGACAGAAAAGAAAAATTACTACAAGGGAAATCTCTGGATTTAGTGAATGTTGCAACAGAAACTGGTTTTATTATTTTATCTTTTAACAAGCTATTTATTTTATCTTATTTTGGCATAGTTCTTTTTCAGTGCAATGGGATAAAATGCTGGAAAAGCTTTTTATTCCCAAGTCAGAGCAATCAGTTTAGATCACAATAAGGATTTGTGATTTCTTCATACTCATAGTAATGCGTTATTGTGCTTTATTTTTCAGGGTGCAGTTTTTGGATCAGTATATTCCCTGTATTCAGAGCACAAGGCACCGGAGGGTTACCTGTACACACAATGTCATGGCACGGGTAACATTTATGCATCTCCCATCTCTAAGTTGCTCCTCTCATAGCACATGTTTTCCTAATAGGATTTTTAATTTTGTAATTGGATTGCATTTTAAATCCCCAATGTTGCAAAGTGTGTTGTTTTTCCAGAGATGTTTTGCCATAATACCCCCCAGCGGGGAGCAGGAAGGGTGGGAGGGCACAGTGGGACACGGCTGTACCAAGATACAGAGATTTCAGTTTTTCCAAAACACCATAGTGCTGGGGGGGGGAATATACACAGAGATTTTATTAACACTAAAAGCCAAACACTGACCAACTGGAGCTGTAGTCTATGGTACTATAAATCAGGTCTCATCTACACAATATGAAAAGACAATGTGTACCACTCAAAGTAGGTTATATGTAGGACTTTTAGGGCACATATCTTCAAAGCAAACTCAAATTTTAAAAAATGTATACATCTTTAATTACAAAAATATTTCTCCATAAAAACATATACAAAAACAATTCCTATAACTCTACATACAGCTTTGTTAAAATTTTTTTTATCTATATTGAAAGGTTGTTCACAATGAGTTTCTTATCCAAGCAGTTGGTTCACAAATTTCTGCCCATGAATACCATTCTCTAGATCAGGCATGGGCAAACTACGGCCCCCGGGCCATATATGGCTTCGCTTAAGTAGATCTGCGGAAAGGGACCCCACTGGGGGGGCGCACCGGCCAGAGCCACGGACAATATTTCCTGTACATATCCCGGGCTCGGGGAAGTGGGCGGAAAAACAGCCCACTCTCCCATCACAGGCTCAGATCTGGGATGAGAGAGTGGGTGGGGTTATGCCATCATGACGTCATGTTCAGTGGCATCATGATGGCATAACCCGGCCCACTCTCCCATCAGCCCGGCCCTTTTGCCAAATTTTAGAACAGATTGTGGCCTCTAAGGGCAAAAGTTTGCTAACCCTTGATCTAGATTCACTCAACGCGTTTCACAGATATGTCTACACATCCTCAGGAGTTTTAAATGGTGAACAGAACCAAATATTCTTAATAGGAAAATCTATTTATCACAACAAGGGATTGCTATACTTCACCCTTTAGGCAAAGAAGATCCACAGAGTCATATTTACATATCAAACAGTAGGTATTGTTGGACTCCAAAAGGTTTTGTAGTTCTTCAAAAAACAGGCAAGGAGGGGAAGGCTCAACAACTCTCCTACAACAAGGAGGGGAAGGCTAAACAAGTCTCCTACAACAAGGAGGGGAAGACTAAACAAGTCTCCTACAACAAGGAGGGGAAGACTCAACAAGTCTCCTACAACAAGGAGGGGAAGACTCAACAAGTCTCCTACAACAAGGAGGGGAAGGCTCAACAAGTCTCCTACATCAAGATTCTGCATAAGTTTCATAAAAGTACAGACAACGATCAGCCATTATATTCCATTAATAATATGATTCACTTCATATATTGGACGCCTCTCTTTGCTTTTGACTAAAGCATTCCTCCTGGAGGCTAAAAATGTAGGGCAAGGCAAATAAAAAAAAACTAAACACATTTCTGGAATAAATACAAATATTACCACGTGTTATCCACCTAAACATGCTGCAAGTACAAAAACCTATCGATGATGTACTTAGTATGCTTCTATTTGCCTCTTTGAAATGTCACAGCTTTGAATTCCAATGCACGTGGTGTTAGCACTGCTTACTTAATTTGTAAAGGATAATGAACATGTACCTCTCCTTATCTGACCCCTCTCTCCGCACATCCAAACCTCTTCTTACGCAAAGACAGAGAGCAGAAGTTAATGTCCTGTCTAAATAAACCAGCTTTTTTTGCTCTTTCATAACTACATTTACCTACTTGCATTGCTCATAACAGTGGTGCCATTTTTCCAACCAAATCAAACTTGGATAAACCCGACCTCTATTGTAAAATATTCAGCAAGCAAAGTGACTTTTACAATAGGCCACATTTAAATCTGCAGCTCCTCATGCCTAATGATTAAGTAGCTGGTGGCTTGAAGAATGTGTCAGTGCGACACAGACCCCAGAAATGAATAGAAAGCCATATAGAACATTATAATGAACAGTTGTTTTGTGGCAGTTATCCCCATGAATTAGACAGAGAAATTATGCACCAGTGACTCATATACAATGTAAAATATTGCAAACATCTGTTGATTCCTCATAAAGACATATTGTTCATTAGCACAAATTAATTCATTCTCCTATGAATAAGCTATTAGTTATCACAGATAGATTATCACTCTAACAAGCAGGGTGGTTTGTGCTTTAACTGAACTCCAATATCTTCCAAACCCTTAAAACTCAGTGTTTGGGTGTAATAACCCCTGAAAAGTGGAAAGGGCATAAATAAAATGTGAAAACAACACAGATATTTATAAGCCCTTATCTATAATGCATTCCCATATTTAATATTTGCCCTAAAAAAGCAACCCTGCAGCACTTCAGCAAGCAATTTATTGTGCCAGCTTATAAATTCTGACCTCACCAACTTCAACTTTATTTTTTTTATTCCTTTTACAAACAGTGACAAATACGATACCCTGTAGGAATTTTATTGATATTTACCTTGTAATATACGGTGCTTAGTGACAGTGAGAGCGTGATTGGGCATTTACTATGCAAATACTGACTTTCAGAAGGTCATAATTTAAATAGATTTTAAGAGCCACCAGGGCCATCAGTACTAAGCTGGGAACAGTATGAATCTTAGAATAGCTGCCAAATGCCCCTCACTTGCAGGGATTGTTCCTTTTACATTGTTTTGTTATTCTTTCCTACCCTTTCCTCCTTTTGGTTTGAAGCCTCAGTAACAGTGGTCCTCAACCATGGTCCCACATCAAAGGTTGCAAGGGGTTCCTTGACCAAAGAGCAATTTATGCCCCAGTTACCACTGACATCAATTATTTATTTAGTAATCTTTCCACTGGCTGACAATGTAAGATGCATTCCTCCCAATTGCCACCATGTACAATGAACTGGACATATGATAAATATTGGCAAGGGTTCACTGAGACCTGAAATTAATTTCAAGGGTTCCCCCATAATAAAAAGGTTCAGAAAGGCTGCTCAGTTCAAATTTTTATTATTTACCTAATAAAAGTGCTATTTTTTACTGAACATTTCATCCGACCCCTAATTATTTGATTTGCTATTTTGAAATGCTAGAATAAAGGAAACATAGCTTCCAATACATTGTGAGATTGTCTTGGGGTGCCAGCTGCACGATTACCTTCCTAGGCATTGAGTTAGCACAAGTTTACTTCAATTCTAAAGCTATTATTTTCTCAGGCCATAATTATTTCTCATCTCCGGCTCCCTGCACATCGAAACTCCAAAATCTGCTTTGAAAACAGATGCACATGATCTCATTTACACTGTATTGTTGCATCTCCGGCTGTGGTCAGAGGAGTGGTTGTCCTGTAAAGTCACAGGTGTGTAATATATACATCTTTCCCTGTTCTATACAAGTAATTGAGGCTTGGGATGAGGTTTTAGAGACCTGGTGGGCCTTTCTCCTGCCAAAATCTCATCCACCATGATGAAAAACCACTTACATATGTTTTCATGGTGCCACCTGCTGGCAGAGGTGGCCTGGATACTGAGTTATGGTGACGGGGCATTTGTGCAATCAATGGCATGACACACTATTTCATATTACAGTGAACATGTTTTACAATGAATATTTCAAATAATGAGTTTTTGCTTTAGAATTCCCCTCTGTGTCTTTGATTGGAATGACTGGTTTCAAAAATATAAATTAATGATTTTAGCCTAGGGATTAAAGTTAAACAATAGAATGTACATTCTTATTTCATGACAGAAAAAAACAAAATGTATTATTTATTCAGGACAAGAAAAGGTTACAGCTGATACAAGCTTGAAATGATAATCTCAGAGTATTTGCAATGCAAATGTGAAGCTTATTCCTGGGCAATTACAGCCAAATATATCACATTTCATTGGATGAGAGATGAGGGAGAATGTCATATTTCCACTTCACCAAACAAAGCTTTTCTGAGATTGAATATAAAGCTACAGCCACTACATATCCACAAAAAAACACCATACCATTTTTGTACCTGTGGACATTTTCATTCCTTACTCTATGTTCTTCATCATTCGTCCCTTTACTGCCTCTATACACCTTCTTCTTATCATTTCCCAGGTCTGTCATTGCTTTCCTACGTCTCCCATTAGCCTTCTGATATTTCTCATCATCAACCTGTCAAAGCCTTTATTCCCCCTCCGACATCTCCCATCATTCATTTGTCACAGCATTTACTTTCCTCCTACAAATCCCATAATCCACCCATCAATTCCTCTCTAACAACTCCCATCATTCACCCATCACTTCCTCAATTACCCTTCAACATCTTCTGTTATCTAGCTATCAAAATCTTTATTTTGCCCTCCTTCATCTCCCATCATTCATTTGTCATGGTATTTATATTCCTCCTACAAATCCCATAATCCACCCATCAATATCCTTATTCCCCTCCAACACGTCTCATCATTCACCCATCACTTCCTCAATTCCATTCCAACATATTCTGTTATCCACCAGTCAAAACCTCTATTCTCCCCTACTACACCCCCCATCAATCATTTGTAAATCATAAAAAACCTTAAATCCAATCCTACATTTCCCATTATTCATCTATCACAGTCTCTATCCCCCTACTACATCTACCATCATTCACTTGTTACAGTCCTTATTTGCCTCCCAAATTTCCCACCATTCACCTGTCACAGCCTTCATACCTCTCCAACATCTTTTCACATTCCATCCGACATATTTACATCATTCACCCATGACTTCTTATTTGTCCTTTATATGTGTTTTATTATCCACCCTTCACGGTCTCTATTATCCTCACACACCTCCCATTTTCCACCTGTCATTTTGTTTTCTGATATTACCAATAATTCAGCCATTACTTCTATATTACTCTCCCATCATCCACTTGCCACTACCCCCCCCCCCCGCCCCCACACACGCACATAACTCTCATCATTCACCTCTCTTTGCCTCTTTGACCCTTTGTCTTAGTATTAAACTGTTCTACCTCTTATCACCTTCCTTCAACATTTCACTATTCACCTGTCACGGAAACCCTCCTTGATACTTGGTGTATGTGATCATTTCTTTCCTGCATTTCTCATCATGCTTCCAACATTTATTTTTTATTCATCTGTCATTTACTTCTTTATTTCACTTCCCAACATCTACCTATTACTATATCAATTCTCCAACTACATATCCCACCATCCACTTCTATTCTTTTCCTACATTTCCTATCATCTAATTATCACCACCTCTTCATTCCACCTACATTCCCAATCATCATCCTGTCTCTTCTCCTGCCCTCCTTTATTCCCAATAATTCTGTCTCGTCTTCTAATATTTTATATTTCCCATGATCCACCTGTTACTTTATTCTCCTACGTTCTCCATAACTCTCAGTTTCTTCTACTTTCCTCTGATATTTCTCACGTTCCACCTGTTTGCCTGAACCTCCTGTCATTCATCCAACATTTTGCCCCCATCATCAACCGGATACCAAAACTATATCATCCTCCAACAGCTCTCATCATTCACCTCTGACTTCTTGATGAATTTCCAATAACTCCCATCATTCACCTGTCAATTTCTATATTATTTTCCAACAACTCCCATCATTCACATGTTTTGCTTTTTTTCACCTTCCTACACCTCCCATCATCCACTGACTTCATCACCTACAACTC
Source organism: Pyxicephalus adspersus (assembly GCF_032062135.1). NCBI lineage: Eukaryota > Metazoa > Chordata > Amphibia > Anura > Pyxicephalidae > Pyxicephalus > Pyxicephalus adspersus. The sequence continues at coordinate 63,268,848 of NC_092866.1, read as the reverse complement.
CCATCCTCCATGTATCATTGCCTTTATTCCCTCCAATACTTCCAATCATCTACCTGTCACTGTCTCTATCACTTCCCTTCATCTTCTACCTGTCACTTCTCACATTGATCTTTTATTTCCCCTCATCTGTCACATCTTTCATTCTTTAGTCGTTTCTCACATCACCTAACTTTAAACATTTTCACATGTTCTCCATCATTCATGTGTCACTGCCTCAATTCCTCTTCTTACACTTCTTTTCGTCTTGATCCAGGACAAAAATCTAATGTCAAACTGACAGTCAGAATGTCGTGCACTTCTCTGATGACTTTCTGCTGGATGCTGTCACAGCTCCAAATCTGCCCATTATATTGGAGAATCCATGTATTCCGCCAAGTCAGCAAACTCTCATATAATCCTATTGCGAGTGATTCTGCTGCCTGCATTGACATCATCTTTTTATTCCACACAGAACAGCAGATTCAGCCTCTGCAGATCCCTTTCAAGCCTTTCTTCTTTTTAAAACCATACACCTCCAGCTTCTAGAAGAAACGTCAAATGATAAACCCACTTGCGGGCAAGCTAAACATAGAACACAATACTGCATGTGACAGCTTTAGCAATGGAAATGTAAGATTTATTAGGGAAAGGTGGTTCAGTTCAGGGAAAACTCCAGCAAATGTTACTGAGTACACCTCTAATGATTTAATTTATTATTATAATAACCCCTACATTTTACATATTGAATTTGTATAGTACCGTATTTTTCGCCGTATAAGACGCTCCGGAATATAAGACGCACCCAATTTTAAAGGAGGAAAATCTAGAAAAAAAGATTCTGAATGATCATGTCATTCAAACTCCCCTTCTGATCACTCTGTCATTCAAATTCCCCTTCTGATCACTCTGTGCTTTTTTTCTATTGTACGGCAGTTAGGACAGGGAACAGCAGGTGGCGCTGTGCCGGCTTCTTTCGCTTTCCTTTACCGACAGGAGAAAACACGATGCTGGCAGAGGAGAGAAGAGAGACACGCTGCAGCCAGAGACACACGCAGGATCGGGTATCGGGTGAGTATAATATTTTAATTATTTTTTTTAACACATTTGTCGTATAGGACGCACTAACTTTTCCCCCCCAGTTTTGGGGAAGAAAAAGTGCGTCTTATATGGCAAAAAATACGGTAAGTAATGTTCCAGCCATTTATTACCAGTTGCAGAGATCACAATACACCCCCCCGGCAGTGCTTCCCTCACCTTTTCTCTCTAGGGGTTCGGTACCATCTGGGATCACCAACTACCACATGGACTTGGATGCTAATTCAGCCATGTGCATGTGCACTTCTTGTGTGTATGCAAATGTCTAATAGAAATCACCTTGCTGCAACCTCTCATAAGATTTGTTACTATGTCACAGTCTGCTCACTTGGGAAAGGAGACTGTGCAAATGCTTCCTCCTGCTTGCATTAAAAAAGGGGTAGGCAAACTCCGGCCTTTAGGCCAGATATGGCCTAGCCAGTAGTCCGTTCCGGCCTAGTGCCCCCTGGACGATCCGGCCGCATCCGGTTGCTCCAGGGCCACATGTGGCTCTTGAGCCTCCTTTTTATGCCTCCCTTCCCTATTTACCACGGCCGGCGTTAACACTTCCATCGCCGGGGTAAGGGGACATTCTCTCTTCTGTATGCATTGTGGAGGAGAGGGATTTCCCTTCAGGGGTGTTCCTGTGGGGGCGAAGCTATCAGCGCGGGACTCGAGAGACAGTCCGGCCTAGCGTGCCTTCTTGACTTCCTAAAATAGCCTAGTAGCCAAAAAAGTTTGCTGACCCCTGCATTAAACTCACTGGGCCTGATTTATTAAAGGTCCCTAAGGCTGGAGAGGATACGCTTTCATCAGTGAAGTTGGGCGATTCAGCAAACCTGGAATGGCATTTGTTAACAAATGTTTTCAATCCTGGTCCATATTCCTTCCAGGTTTGCTGGATCACCCAGCTTCACTGATAAAAGCTCTACAGCCTTGGAGAGCTTTAATAAATCACGCCCACTGGGTCAAAGCATAATCACAATTCATTTTTTGAAAACTGTTGTAGTTAATGACATGTCAATCGTTTACTTGTGTTGATAATAGTTTTACACATGCTTATTATTTTTACACAAAGGTTGTTTCATATTTTTAATATTGTATATTTTATAGAGAGATTTATAAATTCTTGTTAGAAGTCTTCTGCATCCTGATAAACCAGCAATGAATAGGTTTGCTGCTTGGGTTTTATAATTCCCTATGCAACATTTTAGCATTGAGGCATTAAAAAGTAGATTTTCCTTACTCACCCTAAATATCATGCCCTAACCTGAAATGACTTAAAAAACAGATGCCCTAAGGGTAGAATACTCCATGAACCTAAATTTTAATTTTTACTAATCTTGTATCTTTTACCACATAGATGCAATGGTATTAGAATGATGCAGTGCTACCAAATTTAGTACACTCGTGCCGGGAGGTTTGTGCACAAAACATACAGATTTTAGCTTCGAAATACTAAATATCAGATTAACAGGAAGAAAAGTGCTGTATACAGAGCATAATGGGAGTTCCGCTCCAGCCTGGAAGAAGCTTTCAGTACAAACTGCCAGATTGGCTGCCCCACTGCTTAATAAACTTCCAGGAGAAGGAAGTGGTTTTATTTTTTTTTGTGATACAAAGAATATGGAATGAGGAATAAAAAGAGCCTGGGGGTAGTGATGTCCCAATTTAGGAGCAAAGGGTCTTGCTTAAAATGTGTCAACTTTATAAGTTTATAATAAATATGAATAAATAAAGAGTTGAAATCCCAGATGCAGATCCCCTACTGGATGGAGCAACTGCATAGATTATACATAGGTAATGCTGGGAATGATTCCATGACCCCCATCTTTATAGACCAGCGGTCACCAACGAGTGGTCTGTGAACCACTGTTGGGCTGTAAGAACATTTTGGTGGTCCACAGAAAAATTTAGACATTATTTGCAATTTTTATGTTTTATTAATGAAAATTCCTAAATTCTAAATGATAATGTTTGCCTTTATATTGCACTAAATTCATGAACTGTACTAAAGAAGCAAAAACAAAGGAGGCGCAGCATGATGTAAGTGTAGTATTAAGTTGTATGAGACAACCGTTACCGAGCCGTATGCTTCAGTATTGTTTCCACCATTACAACAGTCTCCCCGCTCCGCCAATACCGATTCTCATCCCATTGTTTTATTTATTTCTCAGATGCTCTTTTAGGTAAGTATTTTCTTTACCTATTATATTTAATGGCATCAAATAGTTTGACTTTGATAACTATCATTTCTTGTTTGGTCTTAGATTCGAATGAAATAAACCCATAATGAGTGATAATAATATTTTGCATTTCTTTAGTACTACCAAAAATACTAATGCAACTAATTATAATAGTAATAGTTCACTTAACCGTGAGCTGATCAATGAATCAGAGCCTCCACAGTCCTTGCTAGGTACCAATAGGAAGATCACAAATGTATTTATCTTTTTTTTCTTAAATTCATTTTAATGGTCTGCAGGATTTAAAAATATGAATTTAGTGGTCAGTGAGGTCTGAAGGGTTGGTGACCGCTCCTATGGATGACCCACAAAGGTCACCCTATGTTTAGGGAAGGCTGCTTCTTCAATGTATTTACTGTTCAGTCTGCCTTGAACTGCTCAGTGCCCATTCCTGCAATTTGCACAAAGACCAGAAAATTGTATGAGCTTACAAGGTTTCTGCTGGAAGAAGATGGAAGTAGCTGTGGGCAGTAACATGAGGCATTTCTGAAGCCGGGTCTAGGACAGTGTTTCTTTACCTGTATAACATGGAGGAACCCATTAAATAACTTTCAGGTCTTTAGAGCATTCTGGCTATAATTCCTATATCCACAGCTCACAGCACATTAGTGTGATGGTCAGTGGGAAGAACTCCTCTTACATTGCTGGCCGTTTGGAAGAATGTCACCCTTACAGATAGCCAAAAAGATCACTGGTGTCACTTAAACTGACCTGAGAGGGGCAAATTGCTAAAGGAACCCCCAGCAACCTCTGCAGGAACCCTGGTTGGGAAACACTACTCTAGGAAGTAATTGTTCTGGGAGAGAGATTTGGATTTATTTATCGTTATAAAATTATAATCACTGACAAACATGAAATCCAAAAAGTACATAAAACAGTAAAATAACGGGTGATTAAACTTTGATTAGAACACAAGTTTATTTTTAAAAAAGACTGCAATACTTTTTGGACACATTAATGATAGCTGACACCTGATACAGCACAATACACTAAAAAAAACATGCATGTCACATATCATGACTGCAATCGTTATATCAACCAACAAAGGTGAGTGCAGTCCTAAAGATAAGACCAGAAAAGTCCCCAGAGAGAGATCCAACCCACTCATGTCTCTTGTGTATGCCCTGAGCCCCCCTGGAGTCACTTCCTGCCATGGAACTTTCCAATTGATGTTCTTCTTTATTATTATTTTTCTGAATTCCTGGGCTGTGGAATGGTTGTTTTTGTTTTACTATGTTTTTGTATTTTTATTTATTGACTTTATAGCCTGAATTTAATTTTTTTTTTTCTGTACAATTCAGCTGAACTGTGAAGTTTTTTGTACTCCTACAGCCTTGTGCTCACAATTTGGTGAAGAACCTTTTCTATCCCAACATGACCGTGCCCCTCTCTACAAAACCAGCTCCATAAAGACTCTCCAAGAGTGGAGAAAATTGACTATCATAGGTGAACCTGGGTGATCCAGCAAACCTGAAATGGATCTGGTCCAGGATTCACATTTCCCAAATAATAGCAAAGGATTTTAAGAAATCCATTCAAGGTTTGCTCGATCACCCAGGTTCCCCAATGATAGTCTACTTTCTCTAGTCTTGATAAATCAGGCCCATTGTGTCACCAATTTGGTTTGGAGGAATTTGAATGTAATAAATAGTACCCTGACCTCAACCCTAATCAACACCTTTGGAATAAATTATTTATATTGTCAACTGTGATTAAGTTCAACCATCGTTAGTACTTGACAAATGACACCCCTTTTAGCTATATAGTGTACAACAATCAAAAAACAGCAAACATAAATGATAATAAAACATTGTAGTACTAGTATTATATATATAAGTGAGTGATAATAGTACTATATATATATATATGATACACACACACACACAATAGGCCTGATTCATTAAAGGTCTCCAAGGCTGGAGAGGATACCTTTTTGGGTGATCCAGCAATCCCGCAATGGATTTTGTCAAAGTAATTTGCTATTTGCTAGCAAATGTTTTAAATCCTGGACCAGATCCATTCCAGGTTTGCTGGATCACCCAACTTCACTGATGAAATTGTATCTGCTCCAGCCTTGGAAAGCTTTAATAAATCAGGCCAAATGTATCACCTGTTGTGCTAATAGGAAACAAAATTAACACAGATACCTAAAAACGAATGCCAATCACCTTGCAGGGAATATATGCCATTTAACACCTAACACATATAAGGCTCTATTTTTATAAAGCAGGGAATCTTACATTCCTTCAAACATTCCCTGGTGGCAATTAATTATTGCTATTGAAACACGCAGACTTGGGAGATTTCCACCAGGGAATCATGAGTGATTAACTGATTCCCTGTTTTATAAATAGAGCCTATAAGTGCTATGTGCTACTTAAAGTGAAGGCTAAATGGTTGCTAGAGGAAGTGAGAGAATAGAAATACGGTAACTGTTTTCTGCCATAAGCAAACTAATGGGGAAGGGGACAATTCCTGTGCCAAAAAGAAAATTATTTGGTTACCATGGAATTAAAAAAAAGAAATAGCAAAAGGTAATTTTCTTACTCTCCCTCTATTGTATTTTCTTAAAGCACTTTTATTATAAAACCTAACAGTTTTTTTAGATATTAGTAAAATTTGAAGCATTGTTCTGTGTAAGTTGATTGTTCTTAGTTACATAGTCAGGTTGAAAAAAGACATAAGCCCATCAAGTTCGTCCTCAAGGGAAATAAACATATCCCAGATATAAAACCCTATATACAGAGCGTATCCAGAGGAAGGCAAAAAAAACCCTGGTACAATTTGCTCCGACAGGGGAAAAACAAATTCCTCCGGATGTTCCATGAATCAGAAGTCTCTGTTATCTTTAATTCTTTAAGTTTATAATTAAGTTTTTATTGTAACATTCAAAAATACCACTGGGTAAATGTTACATTTGAAACTTATTATGTAAACTTACAAATAATACTATAGTCCCCTTTTTAAGGTGAAAACTAAATAATTATCTTACTCAGAACTTTTTTTTTTTTTTTTTTTACAACATATTAAAAACATATATGACCCTTATAGTCTATTAATGGCAATATTTGTGTTGTAGCTCAGTGGTTAGCACTCTGGCCTTTGCAGCGTTAGGTCCCAGGTTCAAATCCTGGCCAGGACTCTACCTGCATGGAGTTTGCAGGTTCTCCCTGTGTTTGTGTGGGTTTTCTCTCACATTCCAAAAGCATGCAGTTAGGGTAATTGGCTTCCCCCCCAAAAATGACCTTAGGCTGTGTTAAAGACATATGACGACGGTAGGGACATTAGATTGTGAGCTTCCTTGAGGGACAGCTAGTCAAATGTTTATCGACTTTGTACATCGCTGCGTAATATGTTGGCGCTATATAAAAACTGTGTAGTAGTAATAATAATATGTATTTATTAATATGTTGTAATAAAGTTCTGGGGAAGATTTAATGTACCTTTATTCCAGTTGTTGGTGGTATAACAGATATTTGGATGTGATACAGATAGAACCTTCTGTCACAGTATAGATAAATAATTATCTTGCAATCTATACTGGGCTCTGTGTGTTACTCATAGTGCAACTTCAGCAAAAACTTTTCATTTTGGAAAGAGCGGGAAAAGGTTAGAGCCTCTATCAGTTTGCTGTCTGTGTTCCCGCAGAAGCAAGAAGGATTGCTTTATTATTTTTATTTATGTTACTTAGAATTGAGGTGATCATTTTTACAGACAGAACTGCAAACACAAAAACAATAACCTGGTAATGAAACAGATTTATTGGTCGGGTTGTTATATCCCCGCCAGGAGTAGATCTTACATGGAAGCTGGGCAAGAGTACAGTCATCTCATTTCACGGGCAGATGTAGAGCTGGGAACATGACAAATCTATCACCCTCTATTCTGTTTCCTTCAGCTGTTGTTGAAAAAAAAGAAAAATGTTGATTTTCTTCCAGTTGCTTTCGGAAGCCAGACAAGCAGAAATCCTGTAAATACTCTGTGGCATTGTAGAAACATAGGAAACATCAGATATTTATCAGACATCAAGCAGAGAGGGATTAGTAAAGACGGGAAGGGGAAATATTTCTGGTAGATGAATTTAGCAGCAGTTCTAGGTTAAAGAATAGGCCAGTCATAGATGGGCAGATGAATTGGAAAAAACAATTGGCAATGAGATATGTACATGTTGTAGAATGATCGCCATGAAGCCAGGACCTGCTATAATGACTCCCTGTTTCAAATAATAAAACTTAGTGATGTCCTTATTGACCATAAAGAAGAAAATCAGTACCTGCCTAACGATTCTCTGGAAAATCTCTTTGCAACAATAAAAGATTCCAACTATGTAAGTGATCAGCTGCATAATCCCCTTCAATCACTACACAGCCAATTCTAAACCCAGATACAAGCCTTTCAAAGCCCAAGCCTTGCATGGGTACTAAAAAAGCTTAACAGCGTGCAGAAATAAAAGCACTTAATTATTATTATTAATATTAAACAGGATTTATGTAGCGCCAACATATTACGCAGTGCTGTACATTAAATAGGGACCTAATGCAGCTCTCCATAAGTGAATGCAGTATATGTACTCTTCTCAATCTTGCAGCAAAGCTCTGATTGAGGAAGGGTGAGACGGCACAAGAAGTCAGTAAGTGGTGCTGCGGTGTTCATGTATTTAACAGAAAGATGAATCAGTGTTGAATGAATCAGGTGAAAAGACCTGTAAATGGTACTCAATTGCAACTGTGAAAATCAAGTCTTGAATGTTTACACATTCATATTATACAGCATCTGACAGTTCCATGTCTGTTACTTCAGAAATGTTCAAAAAGTTGAACAGGGAGGGAGCACAGGTCTTTGGTCATTAGATCCTTTGACATCGTCCTGCCAACTTTTCTGGCACATACGTGGGATAGTCGTCCAATTCAATTGGGAACAGTTGGACCCAAAATCCTGCCTGACCCAAAAGAAGAAGCTGATTCTTAAGAAATGGCTATTATCTCTATCTCTCCATATCTGTTCCACTGAGTCTGTTGTTTCTACAGCAAATAATTATCTCTCCTCTCTCTCTCTCTCTCTCTCTTTAAATTCATCACAGAAGAACGCACGGCTGATTTCACCAGTAAATCTTTCCATGCTCAGCACCTGCTTGGGCACAAAGCAGCGTGGACTCCTGCAGTTCCCTCCAGTGCCAGGAAACCACTTGCTGGAGGAAATAACTGTGATAAGGCGATAAAAATAGCCAGGAATGATGGAAGGCGTGCAGGGGACAGATAGGCCACTAGCAGAGGAAATGAACTTCTGAAAAAGATGTGCAAGATGGGACAATACAAACACGTATGCCAGAAACAAAGACTTTCCATCCCTGATTTGGAAAACATGAAGCAGCTGCAACAGTCCCTGACCTGAAGGAGCTCACAGTCCATTGTCCCCACCATTCTCATATATATAAAAAGCACCAATATGGGTGGAAGATAACCAACCTACCTGTATGTCTTTTTATTTGTGATACAAAACTTATACGGAGAAAACCAATACGGTATTAGTGAATTCAGGATCAGGACCAGCAAGGCACGATTGCTGATCATGTAGACACATTCTAGCCCACAATGGCAGCTTGCTGGTTTTGGTCTCTGGTCACTCTGCCATTATAGAAATAAAAATGTTTTAATACTGCTGGTAAAAGTAAAAGAATTAAAGCTGAACTCCAGGGCATCTAGCAATGGCTTTATAGAGACTGGAAGAGGGGCAGCACAAAGTGCCAATAAACTCTGGCCTTTAGGCCAGATACGGCCTAGCCACTAGTTCGTTCCAGCCTAACGCCCCCTGGCCGATCCGGCCTAATGCCGTCTGGCAACCCAGTGCCAATAAATTTAATGAGAATGCTGATGGGAAGAGAGAGCAGAGAGACAGAAAGATCAGAGATGATTGGGGTCTGCTGCTTTTTCTTTTACAGTGCAGTCACAGGCTGAAGGAGGTATAACTGTTTTACTGAACTGCAACATAGAAAAACCAGGTCTCCTGTCTATTCCTCAACTACTTCACAGAGTGTAATAAATTCTGGGCTAAAAAACTCAGCCGATGTGGTTTGTCTTGCAAACAATAACTGACAACTTTCTCTCAAATATTTTTCAAGTTATGTTTATAACACGTTTAGGCTTCTTTCATACCTGTGGTGGCAGCCCACTTGAATTGGCACCACAGGTAACACATTTTCACGTGGTTGTGGGCATGGTATAGTTCTTTCAAAAGGTGGTAGAAGGCCAAAAGTGCAGCCACTTTCTGGAGCCACGTCATGATCAGCCCCAGTCATTTGCATCTACATGCAAAAATGGCTTCCAACCATTTCTATTCACTTGAATGGGGTTGGGGCTGCAGCTGAACCTGCATCAGAATGCTGTGGTTTACTGTAGGTCTGAAATAGCTCTAACTTTGCTAATGCACCATGTACTATAAACAATCACATTTTTTAAGTAAAATCCTTGTTCTCAACCTTTTTCATCCCAGCTACTGATATTCCTGAAGGAACTTCCTGACTATATGCGATCTAGTGCTGTCTGATGATGACAGTTGCGGACCACATATGCACATTTGCGTTCTGAAGCAGCCAGAATATAAAAATTATGTGTGGCAGGAGCACAATGCAAGGGCAAAATTGTAAGAGAGGGGCAGATTGTTTTCACCCAATAACAGAAAGAGTGTAAGCATCAACAAATATTCGCAGGATCTCCAGATGTAAAATACTCAAAAATTGCAATACCATGGTAAAGAATATAATTTACTGATTGGGTTTACATAGATTTTATAACATTGTCAGGTTTTGCTCACAAGACGAGGATGTGGGTGTAATAAACCTGGCCATCATTCTCTATTAAGCAATGTGAGGCAGATCCCTACTTGTCCTGATTTCGTTGGCACAACACAACGCTGTCAGAGCTATTTGCAGGTCATGTACTGATCCAGGGCAATGGCAGATGGTATACTATTGTTTGCAAGACCATTTATAGTTATGTTTCCATATAAAAATTACAGATAATTAGCCCACCGGTTTTAGGACATTAAAGTTAGAACGACAGTGCAAATATAAATTGGTGAAAAGCTTAAACATAATAGAATATTTGGAAAATAAAAAGGTGACTCAAACCCTGTAATAGATATTTAGGTCTATATAAAAATTCTCCACACAACATGCTGTGGTTTACATTCACTAGAATATACTTATAACCAACAGTTCATAAAAGTTCTGGGCTGGAAAAAATTCAACTAGGCAATGAAACTAATAAAAGCAAAGCAGAAAACAGCTACAAAATGTACCCAAATTAGGCCGTCTTTCATTACAAAGACAAAGCTGTTCTGTTGATGGGATTAATGTGCAGGCTTAACAATACTAACAGCTGTCATTAAAACACACAGATTTATCATCTGCTGCAGAAAGCAAAGACTCCACGTACACAAATTCTGCTAATACAATGTGAAGTGGAAAAATAAGCTGAAATATTGTTTCAGGAGATGTAATTACTCAATACTATACAACCAATAACAATACCCACTCCGTTACCTTTAAAAGAGCCGCATGATTTACACTTCTTCTTCTATAGAGTGACACCAGTACTTAATAAAAGCAACTCTGAAACTATGCGTGTCATGTTTCTACCTTGCTATGCTAATAAGGTTCTATAAGTAAGTCTCAGTACAAGAAATAACATTAAGTTTGGTAAACTGCATATCATAAACTGCCACTTTTTAAAATGAAATTTGTTTTTAATATTATGCAGTATTTATATAGCACCAACATATTATGCAGCACTGTACAAAGTCCATGGTCATATCACAGAGCTTGCAATGTAATGTCCCTACTATAGTCATTATTACTGTCTAAGATCAATTTTTGGTGAAAGCCAATTAACCTAATTGCATGTTTTTGGAATGTGGGAGGAAACCCACACAAACACTGGGACAAGCTGCAAACTCCATGCAGATAGTGTCCTGGCTGAGATGGAACTTGAGAGCTGCCGGAGTGATAACCTCTGAGTCACCATATTTATCTTTTTTAACCTTTGTTTTTTAACATCCTTATTGCACAGAGAGGCCGGGTGATGTCTTTTTTGCAATAACCATTCTTACCTGCCTGATCGCTGCCCATCTGTCAAAGTTGCATGCGCAGTGTTTGTTGCCAGGGATAACCGGCAATCCTGGCTTCCTTTGCAGGTGTCAGGACTGAAATAAAACTACCTTGCATCTGTGCAGGAATTACTTCATCCAAACCCCACAAACCAACATGGTAGAACAGGGGTCGGCAAAGTTTTATGACCACTAGGCCAGTTATGGGGTGGGCGGAAGCACACTAGGCTGGACCCGCCCTAATGGCCCGGCCCACCATCAGGGAACGCCCCCTGAAGAGAAATCTCTCTCCTCCGTAGGGAGCTTTCCCTATTTACCGCAGTGGTGGAGCAACTGCAAGGGGGCAGCAGCGGAGCTCCAGCGGCTCCGGTAGTTCCTAACGCCCCCCTGGCCGATCCGCCGGCAACCCACAGCGACCAACCCCCAGAAGTGAAATCCCCCTACTCCGTATGCATTGTGGGTTGCCAGACGGCACTAGGCCGGATCGGCCAGGGGTCGTTAGGCTGGAACGAACTAGTGGCTAGGCCGTATCTGGCCTAAAGGCCAGAGTTTGCCGACTCCTGTGGTAGAAGATCGGCATGTATGAGAAAAAAAGGGAGAACATGGCGGAATGGGAACAGATGATTATCCCCAGGGTTTAGTTCAGCTTTTGTGATTTGAGATTTTAGTGATTGGATGATGAGAATCTGGCGTGTGTACAGGGCTCATTGTTCATCAGCCATAGATCCATCCTGGCGGATCAACGAATGATCGTAATGGAAGTGAAGGGGAGAGAGCACAGTGGGGTGCAATTATTAAGACAATTATTGCACGTGCGTGCCCAGCCTTACAGTTTTTTAGAAATGAGTTACATGTGATCGCCTCAAATCCTGAGCCTCAGAGTAAATCTTTTCTTGTCACCATCTTGTTTCCTGGGAAGTTTGCATCCACAAACCCTCCTTTCAATCACACAACAAAGACCCTGCTGTATTGATGTTAAAGGCAAAAAGTCAATAAAAACTTCTGTTGTAACTTTCAATGTCTTCTATCTAACCTTGAAGTACAGTTTCTGAATTGCTGATTAGCAGAGATGTAAACTACCTTCCAGGGTGTTCGCTTGCCTGGAAGAGGAGAGCGATGTATCTGCCAGAATGTCATAACTGATCACTTGTGACGGATGGGAGATGAACAACTTATATTCCTTTAGAAGGGGCCACACAAACTTTGCATGCTTTGTCAACTAGCTAATTGTCTTTCTGCATCAGCGGCAACATGAAAGAGATAGATGGGCCAGATATATTATTAATGTCTTTCATACACATTAACGAACGCAACTGTCGCTCTGACGGGCTGACTCTGCCGCAGATGTGAATGGAAAATGATGTTCGCTGACAATTTCACATGGTACAATTATCGCACAAGAACTCAGGTGAATGAATTTCCAAATAACTTAGTCGATAAGGTGACAAAATAATGTATCAACATGAGAATTAGATTGTCTCTTGAAAAAAAAGAAAGCATCAATTTCTTTCAATAATGTAAAAGACTTTAAAGGGGAAACTCCCAGAAAATATTTATGTGCATATTTTGTTAACCCAAAGCATTAATATATTTTCAGCTCACCTGAAAACCTGTAATCTTTATTTAAATTGAGCTGTCATATGCCAGATGAAAGCAGAAACAAGGCTTGCAGAAGAAGGGGATGATGTGGGGATACGCTAGCAAGTAAATCTCTGCTACTGGGAATTGGAGCTGGTGCAAATTGGTTCCAAGATGCAGCATATGAGGTTAATGGTGATTTGTGGCTAGATTCCTCAGTAGCAAAAAGAATACGGCCTAGCCGGTAGTTCGTTCCGGCCTAACGCCCCCTGGCCGATCCGGCCTTATGCCAGCCGGCAACCCGCGGCTTGGGAGGATGGATTGGCCAGGGGGTGTTAGGAATTACCAGAGCCGGAGCTCCGGTGCCGCCTCCTTGCTGTTGCTCCCCTATTTACCGCACCCAACGTTGATACTTCCGCCGGCGCGGTAAATAGGGAAGGAACCCTGAAAGGAAATCCCTCTCCTCCGCAATGTATATGCAGGAAAGGGATTTCACTTCAGGGGGGCATAGCACAAGAAATAGCCATTGGAGATTGACATTATCAATGCCTTCTCGGCATAAGGGGTAACAATGGCTACCCTCTCTTTAGAACTTAGTATATTCCTAGACCGCTAAGACTTTTCCTGATAATCATGGTGATCGATTTACCTTTAACAAAGCCAACCTGCAAGGGAGTAATCAAGTGCGGCGACAATAATCTCTAAACTAAAATTCTGGATAGGTTGGAAGAGCATAAGTGTCCTTTTATGCTTTACGATTAACAGTATCCTTCACTGGAAGAACCTAAACTTAATCATTGGAAAAGGTGTTCATATATCATTGTCCAAACAACGTACCTAGCACTTCAAGATAAAAGCATGTTTGACACTCACTATCCTATGTGACAGTCTTTGCTGTCTGATAATTGGCCCAAAGCTATCACTTGGGGATGAGGAAGAAGCCAACAGTCCCATGAAAGTTTGCTAAAACATTAGTTTTAAAGGTACCCTGGCAGGGAAATGAGAAGGAAGGGCAGTATGAGGATCAAGAGTAAGTTAGAGATCTCTCCTACTTTTGCTGTATGGAAAAATGAAAAGGTCCTGTTATTTTTTATTGTATATAAGAAGAAAGCGTAAGGCAGAGTGGAAATTTTTGGCAAAAATAGGAATTTAGTAGTTAATAAGGTATATTAACATACAGCAAACACTGATCTTCAACGGATCAGGGAATATAAAATTGTCATCAAAATGTGGCCCAGTAGGGCCCTAGACATTAATCATCTGGCAATAAGTACAAAATTGAAGCAGTATATGGAAGTAATCACATACCTGGACCCGTAAGTACCCAACGCGTTTTACCCAGCAAAGGCTTCCTCGGGGTATTGGTATGTTTGCGGAGCAGTAGTGAGTACAGGATACAGTATGATCCTAAGGAGTCTTATTTCGTGAAGGAAACCCCCCAAAACATATCCCCAGATAGACAAGTTCCAGGAAAATGGGGGGGGGGGGGGGGCAGAGGAAAAGGAAGGTATTGCCAGGTGATTACCTAATGAGTAGATAATTCAGAAGCCCAATCAGTAGAGTGGTGGAGCCGCAGCCAGCTTGACATCTAGTAATGACCAAGACACCCTTCACCACTACTAATATAAATAACATAGATTTTTTTGATATTGTAGCAATAGCACTACAGCTAATGAGTAGGAGGGAAAGATAGTTGAGAGGTAGGGGTCTTTAAAAAGGAAATAGGGCTGAGAGAGGTTGCTACTCAGGCAACGCTGCTTAATAGATAGGAGATGGGGTGGCACTGGAGGACCTAAGAAGTGTTGTTGACCTCCTAATGCAAGGGTAGGCAAACTTTTATGGCCACTAGGCCATTTCAGGGGTGGGCAGGAGCACAGTAGGCCGGACTTTGGGTCCCGCCCACTACCAGGGAATGCCCCCTGAAGTGAAATCCCTCTTCTCCGTATGCATTGCGGGTTGCCGGCCAGCATTAGGCCGGATCGGCCAGGGGGCGTTAGGCCAGAACGAACTACCAGCTAGGACGTATCTGGTCTAAAGGCCGGAGTTTGCCGACCCGTGTCCAAATGCTCCCCAGCCATATGGCTGCAACAGTGGAGAGAGCTTATACATCCCTTTACAAAAATTTCGGTGGGATATCTATCTATCTTTCTATCTATCCTGCTATGTATCTTCTTCCTATATACATTCTCTTCTATCATCTTCCCCATGCACATAAATTCTTGGCTGAATGTTCCTTTCATTATAAAATGAGACGGTTTGATTAAACATACAGTCAATACTCCTCTCCTAGGTTAATCATAAATAACAGATGTTTTATCTAATGAGATAAAGGATTCTGCATGTGCTTGTTCCTGATACAACTTTAGTGTTTCAAGTTCAAACCTGCCTTAAGGGCCGGTCCACATCTGTGCTGTTTACACATTATTCTGTGTAGGTAAAAGCAGGGGCAGTCAAATTATTTATGTAAAGACACCGACATATTCACACAAACATAAAATGGGAAAGAGATAAATTCCCTGTTAGGTTTGCCTCTCTGTTTTTGTCCCATTGGGGATATTATACCCCTTTATGTTCCAGACACACAAGGAAATCTCTCCAAAGTGAGGGAAATCCTTTCCTAGACAGCTGGAACAAATATCCCCATAGGAAGATTTCCCCTCACCTGCTTTTCCAGGGACAGCTGCAAAATTTCATTTGGGGAATTATTGGTATTTATATGGCATCACTTTGGAGGAATTGTCAAGTCCAGAATGAGTATCACTTCTCATATAATTAGAGGCTACCAGGAAAAACTAAAGATTTTGGTCTCAAAGTGACTAAACAAATGGGTAATGTAATGTAATGGCTGCCAAGGGGGAGTGAGGCCGAGCTATTCTCCCACCATTATGCCACCGCAGTCATCTATGAATTGGTAATGAACTTACTGTAAGGCCCTGGTCCCATACCAGTGCTTGTCAGGCGACAATCTAACACCATACTCTTTGCCTATAGCGAGCCCCCGCCCAACCATGGGAGACTTGG
The DNA here is from genome assembly GCF_032062135.1 of Pyxicephalus adspersus. Classification (NCBI taxonomy): domain Eukaryota; kingdom Metazoa; phylum Chordata; class Amphibia; order Anura; family Pyxicephalidae; genus Pyxicephalus; species Pyxicephalus adspersus. The sequence goes on along the minus strand of NC_092866.1, from coordinate 63,252,847 downwards.
GAGATAGATGTGCCGTCCCAGCACACAGGTGTCCCCAGGACAGGTGCGCGAGCAATGGTGTCTGGGAAAAGAATGAGAACTAGGAGGCCACAGATAATGCAGTACAAGGATTCCAGAAGAGGAAAGTCCAGAATAGAGAGCCGGAGGTCATACACAGGTGCTCAGTCGACCAGATGAGGTATCAAAGGAAAAAGACAAAGCAGAGTCAAGGTCACAGGCAAAGGTTGGTCCAGTCAGTAAAAAATCAAAGGGGCAGGATGAATCTGCTCCTAAAATCCCCTTCAGCTGTGCACAGCCTTAGAGTATGTGCTGGGGATGCTGACAAAGTTCATCTCAGGCTGCACAGCTAAAGGGAAGCAGGGGATGCCGCTATTTTCCTGCTGCTGCAAGCAACTCCGCTGGGCAGTATAAACAGGGTGCGATACCCCGTGGCACACAGTGCAGGATTGACAGCCAGATAAGCATCTCCTAACATTTACAAAATGCGTGGATCTACTGACATTCACTATGCTTTTAAAGGAGTTATTAAAGTTTTCGTTCTTATTCCTATTTTTACTTTATACTTATTCTTCTATTCTTTTCATTCTTCTTGGTTGAAGGGATATAAACTACCTTAGTTCCCAGACCAACAGGCCTTCCACCCAGTTTTGCAAAACTCTCCTCATGGATCATACACCTGATCCCCTGGCTAATACCATCACATAATATGCAGGGCTAGCATTGCACAGAAGGATGTTAAGGGGCTACCAACATTACAGGTTGGAGCAGATGAAAGAAAAGGATCTCAGGAAAGTGATGAATAAGGTAAGTATTCCTCTAGGTCAGGGGTGTCAAACTCAATACACAGAGAGCCAAAATGAAAAATGTGGACAAAGTCGCAAGCCAACCATGCTATTTTTTGAACAAATATCTACAATTGAGGAAGTTTTTCCTTCTCATCATATATATCAATGAACCTTTTCATATGGAAACAATGTTTTGCTAAAATTTAATCTATAACAAGCAAAGTGTAATAGTTAGTTTTCTTCAATTTTCTTCAACGAAAATTTAACCATTCAAATCGATGCCTTGGAGTAGCAAGGAAAAGTATATAGACATAAAAAAGGCATAAACAAATGAAGACTTTCATTCAAGCTCAGTTTGCTAAACTTTGATCTTCTCTGATGCACACTGGTCCAAGCCAAATATTGGCATCTATTTTTGGATGCTAGTTCATCAATGTCCATTTCAATTGGCAATTTTTGGGAGGGGTTGCCCAATTTGACAGGTCGCTAATGAATGTCAATGGGGGAGGGAGTGCTTGCGAGTCCTGAATGACGCGCCAGCAGAGCATTCTGGGATTTGTAGTATTAGCGGTGCATGCACTGTCCACTGGTGGGCCAGCTCTAGTAGACATTTGGTATTTTCTCAAGGGCCAAATATAATTACAGTGAGGGTGATTTGGCCCGCAGGCCTGAGTTTGACACGGGTAAATCCCTTCCTTTGGATCCTTACTATGGGGGTGGTCCAGAGGTCAGCTTTAACACAAATCAAAGTAAAAGCAGCTTGGCTATTATATAGGCAGGCAAATTTTGCAACATTACATCCCTGCTGCTGCTGTACCTTTATGTGTCCATGCTTACTATGCACAAAAAGCCTTTTAATGCCCCCATAGTAATGAGAGCTGTATTATGCCACCAGTCACCTGGGCTGATGGATAGAGCTTTGAAGTGGTTAACGCCACACACTTTGGTTCCAGCAGTTGCCATGGCAGCCCGAGCTGCCTTTCCTCCCTATGTGATGCTGCAGTGCAGGCTTCCAGTGTAATGTATGCACAGACATCTCCGGGCCTACTTGTCACACGCAGAGAACTCTCCTGATATTAATGCAAGTGGCTGTCAAGTAGTAGTAGTCCTGACATAGTGGTAGAGATGTGGAATAATCGCTACAACAGCGCTGCACCACCAAACAGAAATTTGCTGCAGCTTAACCCTTCAGAGGACAAATTTTACAAACCTAAAGACTAAAGCATGCTTGTAACCAGCATGCAACCTCTGCATGATAAATACTATTATATACCTAATATATAGGCAAATTATGAGAATTTATAATGATCACACATTATAAGTTTAACATTTCTTACAGATTTGCTGTTCCTTATTTTGATTACTGAGAACCCAGAGAACAAGGGAAGGTTGTTGCCTATTGCCTAAGAGACTTGTTTCTACAGCATGATTCTGTCCAATATTAGGATTTCATTTACTGAATAATGAATGTGTTCTCCAGGGATGGTAAAAAGATTATTGGTAATGAAAGAAAGCATAGCAAGCAAGCGCAAGTCCACTGATAACACCAAACAGTTCATTTAATAATCAAAAAAAAATAAAATCCAGCAACAGCTTTGAGCAGATGAAATAAATCAGGTCGCCAAATCTTTATTGATGATTGGCCACTAGGGGCAGCGTGTTATTAAATTGGAACTCCAAGCAGATATAAATTTAACAAATGATTGCAGCTCTCTAAAATATCTATCATTAAATACAAGCAGGGTATGTACTTCAATTTGACAGGGTGTGTGTCAGAGTGCGAGAGGAAGATGCAGCACATGAAGCCAATGAAGTGCTGACAACAAGCATGCTGGCAGAGAAAGAAAGAAGAGTGACAGAGATATAAGCCCATTACCTTCTTCTGCTTTTACTGTCCAGACACACACGGTGGCAGGTCCAGGATGAGTGATGCCTTAAGGGCATTAGAGCTGGCTGATATGCTAATACAGTATTCTCCCCAGCCCTTCTTAGCCGGGCGCACCGCCTGGCAATTTCCACTAACCACCCGGCTGTTTTTGGGTGATTACTAAAAAAGTTGGGTCACAATACAGAGACTGTCCCCTGTCTACAGCTTGTTCCCACCAAGATTAAAAACATTTCTGGGGATAATACTGCTCAAAGTTCTTGTTCTTTTTTTTTTTTTCCAAAAAGCTGATTGTTTGCTCTTAGCTCATCATAATTGATTAAATCTTCCTCATTAAATGGCTGGATAGTTGATTAACTGCGGTGATTGGAAGCGGGAAATAAAAGCACGCAGACAGAGGGCCTACCTGACATTGAACTCACATCGGAGGACACTGAGCCATTATGGACGGATCTGGTGGTTTCATGCAGAGTCTGGGCCGGGAGCAATGCCAAGCTGAATCAGGTCACAATACTCTAAGAACATAAAGAAGGTGGTGGGGGGTGAATGGGCAGACGCTTCGCTTGCAGATGTAGTGACAAATTTATTCCAAGTCACCTGAGAGGCCTTTGCTGAGAATTCCCAGGAGTGCACACCTTAATTGCCCTGCTAAAATGTCTATCTGGAGTTTTCCTGTCACAATCGCCAACTCGTTAAAAATTGATAGTGTCGTTTTAGTGAATGCACAATCTAAGCCGTTATTGTCACATTTAGCTGTAAGTATATTCTCATGTCATTTTAACATTTGTACTTGCTATTGCTTATTTTGGATAGTGTTACATTTTTGTAAGTGCTCCCCCTAGTGCAAGGGTCAGCAAACTTTTTTGGCTACTAGGCCGTTTTAGGAGGTCAAGAAGGCACGCTAGGCCGGACTCTCTCTCTCGAGTCCCACGCTGATGACTCCGCCCCACAGGAATGCCCCTGAAGGGAAATCCCTCTGCTCCGCAATGCATATGGAGGAGAGGGAACGCCCGTCAAAGCAAATCTCTCTCCTCCGCAATGCATACGGAGTGGAGGGAATGTCCCCTTACCCAGCAGAAGTGTTAACGCCGGCCGCGGTAAATAGGGAGGCATAACAAGGAGGCTCCGGAGCCTCGGGTTGCCAACCCCTGCCGGCCGGGATTAGGCCGGATTGACCAGGGGGCGTTAGGCCGGACTACTAGCTAGGCCGTATCTGGCCTAAAGGCTGGAGTTTGCCTACCCCTGGTCTAGTGGTTTGCAGGCAAAGTGTTCACTGTCTTCACTTGATGGGATAAATTCAGCAGGATGGACGTTGGCCCTTTAAGTGGTGATTTGATGAAGCCATTCAGCTTTTTATTCTTTTTTGAAGATACAGCAAAACACTTAGACATAAATAAAGACATACTAGGGGATCTCTATTTGCTGCAAGGAGTAGGGGATCAAAACTTGACAAAATCTGATAGTTTTCAATAAACTTCCTAATATTTTTCCTTTTTTATTTGCTCTCTTGATAAATCAAGTGCAGTTGCCAAGTTAATGCACAGTTTAGACTTTACAACCAACAAAATTCCAGTAGTTGATACAACTTATGGGTGGTAGATTTCTCTTTTTCTGTGATCGCTCCGTCCAATCAGCAGGAGGCATACCAATTGCACAGTGGAAAGCTATAGATTTGTTTCAGCAGGAAATATGCTGGACCTTTGCAGAGAGACATCAGCTTCCAGACATAAAGCAAGAGTCCTTCTCTGCAGCATGCTGGCGGGACAGGCTTTTCTACTTTCTGGCTGCTTTCTAATAAAAAAAAAAAAAAAAACATAAAACTTTAGGACTTTTTTTCTGTTGATGTACCTGGAATGTGTTACGCTGATTTTAACATAAGTTCAATTGGGCTTTGACAATGAAAATTAAAAATTTAAATGGAAGTATTTTGACCTAACACTGATTTATCCTGTGTAACTTAAAATTCAAAAGACAGACTTTGTTCTCATATATAAGAAATTAAAATAAACACAAAAGAACAGCAGGGGGGTTTTGATTGGCACGCATATATTCAGAAAAAAACTACAGATAACTAATACAGAAATACTCAGTGAACAAGTTTAAAAATATATATACTTACCAAAGTTATATATGTAATTTTCTACAATTACATAGTATCTATGGTTCTCTACAGTATCCCTGAGGCATCCAATCCGTGAAATGCGTCGGGTCACGAGACTAAATAATATTTCTTTCACACCACCTCAACCTCTTTTTCCGGACATTAGAGAAATCAAGGTTTACTGTACTAAAGAATTATTGTGTCTAGCGTACAAGTCTTACATTCAAATCAAGGTTGGCCTTCCAGGGACTATATTTGTGAGGTATAAATCCAACATCCCTAAATAAGGGATGGACCTTATGTTAACTGATCATTAACGATCAGCGTTGTACATAATTATGATATTATTATTTTCTGAATATATGCAAGCCAATAAAAAAACCCTGCTGTTCTTTCATGTTTCTTTTCATTTGTTACAATTTATAGGGGCTGGCATTGACCTAACCACAGAGTAAACCTCCTCCCTGTGCGATTCTACTTTTGTTTTTCAAATATATTACTCCAATATGACCTCTATTACAGGTGCCCTTTAACTGGCAATCAATCTTCTCCAACTTCTGTTTAGGATACCTGCAAAGTGGATGGAAAAAACACGCAAAGCTAAAACGGGGCCAAGATTATTCAACGCCATCCAATCTGGCACAATGGAGAAGACGGAGGAGCCAACATAACGATGGGTGGCTGGATTTAAATAAACACCCAATAAACAGATCTCAAGACAGCTGACACCCACATCACACAAAGCAGAACAAACATTATACAAATACTGCACAAACATTCAACTCAGCATGGCAAGACAAGAAACATTTTTGCTGTCATTCTGCCCTCTACTGGTGGGAACTGCTACTACATACAGATAGTTACATAGAGAAATACCGGTAATCTAGATCAGTGATTCTCAACCAGGGATCCTCAAGAGGATGTTGGGGGTTCCTTGAGCATTGAACAATTTGTGACACTTAGGGAAGTTTAACTGACATTTCATTTAAATGGTGATTAATCAAAATAGATACTTTAGTGTATATGATTATTGTTATATTGGAGTGATATCTTCAGGGTTTTGCTCATATGATGTGTCACTTTTCTTTTTAAGAAGTTTTATTTATTGAATGTATAGGAATATAGGTGTTTTTCAGTAATGACCTATAGTTGGATATGCATATGTATGTATGTGAGTGTATATCTATCCCTCTA